>NC_053147.1:40226064-40526064 GCF_016808335.1 Panicum virgatum | reverse complement strand
GAGCTCGCAGTAGAATTCGCAAGGCTGCGCGCATCACTCCGGATCCAAAATCAAGTCGAATAGAGCCCCGGGTCGCCGAATTGCTGAACGCCGACGAGCACCCGCGCAGCGCCACCACGGAAAGGTTTTCCCGGCGACGGCGCCGCCATATCCCTACACCCAATCTTCCCGAGCCGTTCGATCCAGAACGTGCGGCCCTGATTAGAACGGCGCCCCTTTTGATCCTAGCCACCCGATCTGGATCTGACGGTCCAGATCTGAACGTAACGGTTCGCCCTGGTTCTTTTGTTAAAGAGCCCCTCGGTTTATTAGAAATCAACCCTCAGTCCATCTCAGTTGAAAAAATAATTTCAGATCTGCCCTTCCTTTTACGTTTTAGACCCTTAGCTCTTTAGAATTAGAACCCGCAGTCCACCCTTGATGTTTTTGTGAGTTAACCCCTGGATCTATGCTCTAATTGCGTTTAGGCCCTCGGTTTTTGCAGAAAACCCCCTGGAACCTTAGTTTTCTCGCAGATAAGCCCCTAGAACTTGTTTTTAGCCTAGAAAATGCGTTTTAGCTCCGTTTTTAGCGTTCTTTATGTCCACGCGATCATTGTAACGCGTAGAATAGTTTTAGACTAGTTTAGTGTGCTGTTTTTATGTATTGATGTACTGTTTCTTAGCTTTTGTTAGTGTTTGCTTGTATGCTTATTATTGTGCATTGTTTTGGCCATGTGTTCGTGAGTAGATGCTGAGTTACCGGAGGAGCCCCAGTACCAGTACCCGGAGCAGCCGTCTTCCGAGCACTTTGAGCAGCAGCAGGAGCAGTACGAGGAAGGCAAGTGTAACATGAACAACCTATCACTTTTAAATACATTTTCATGCTGCATTTTAATACTGTATGCCTATAAGGATTTCCTAGCCACTTTATATCCTTTATATATACCTTTGGGTTGCATTTTGGTTAGTTGTGCTAGGTTGCAGCGCTATAACACACTCTGTTCCTTTTTAATTAATTTGACTAATGGTTTACTTGAATTTAATTCTGAGAGTGGCACTCTGTGTGGCTTGAGTGGCTCACTTCTCGTTAAAATTGGTTTGATAGAAACATGGTTTAGGGGGCCAGCACGGTGCTTACTGCCTGGTTGGCCACTCTCCATAAGGACCGGTTCATAGAGCGACAACCTGGGACAACAACGCTACCACAAGGCTAGAATGGGATAGACTTGGCTTACTAATTAGGTCTTTTTGGTTTGGAGTAACTTACCTGCGGGGCAAGAGTAGTAAGCTTCAATGGTCCCTGCTCCTCCGGCTTGGTCTGTGCTTGGATTGCGCTCCTGTGCTTGTACCCCCGGAGGTGGGCCCCATCGTCGCTGACCTATCTCTCGCGGTTACGCCTTACCAACGAGATTCTTTGTAACGGCCTCGTAGTGAGTCGCTAGTCATCTCACCTAAGGAAGTGTGATGAACCCCTGGCGTAGCTCACGACTTGTGGGTAAAGATGTGCAACCTCTGCAGAGTGTAAAACTGGTATACTAGTCGTGCTCACGGTTATGAGCGGCCCAGATCCTCCTTTTGATTAGTGGGGTTGTCTCCTTCCGACGAGGGAGGTGCCTCTCGGGGTTACCTTGGTTTGGTATGGTTCTCGGTAGTATCATAATTAATTCTGATTAATTACTATGTAACTGGGTTAATGGTAATTCATCAACTCGTAGTAAATAGCTTTAATAAAATCTTGCCAACACTTAAAAGCTAATGCAGTTGAGTCAGCCAACCTTAGAGCCTCATAGTTTGTGTTATACTTGTTGAGTACAAGTTGTGTACTCACTCTTGCCTCTTCTCTACTTTTTCCTCCTGGCTACGCTACTGCTGCTCAGTTCCTGCCAACACGAGGGAGTTCGTCCAGCACTACCAGGACTACGAGGACTTCTAGGTGTTCGTCTCCCAGTCGACGTCCCTGTGGCGCCCTGCTCAGCTTCGGAGAGTTTCTTTTATCGTACTTGTACTTCGCTTCCACTGTATCAGACATTTTTGTCATTAATATAATAAATAACATTCGTATTCGCTTTATTATGTCTTTTACGTGATATGTGCTATGATATACTGTTCATTCTGTTGTATATACGTGTGACTTGATCCTAGCACGTATATGATTGCTCGGTTTATGTTCTTTTATAAACCGGGTGTTACATGAACCTTACCTTTGCTTACCTGAGTATACTTTCCGCTAGCATGAAGGATGGATTTCTTGGAATTGTTGCAATTATGGCACGTGATACTCCTGTCTCATGTGTGGGAACAATGCTTCTTGGAGGCCTGATCAATCTGAGTGGAGCAGCAAAGGCTTGGAAAGGAAGAGGAGAAACCTCTTGATTTGTGTGCGTGTGCTTCTTAAGTGTGTGGAGCTGTGGCTCTCTCACTCTTTCCTTCTTTTTTTCTCTCTTTTTTTTCTTTTTTTCATATATCTCTCTCCTTATTTTTTTTCTTTTTTTTGAGCAAGCTAGGCCTGACACCTTCTTGAAACAAGGATACTCCTTTGGATGGTTAGAACTTGCAGCGAGACGCTCAGTGATTTCCCCCACACTTGGACTTATGTGTGAAAGTCAAGTGTGCAATGTTGGGATCTCCTTTCGAGTGTGTTCCAACTTCAAAGAGTATCAAAATGTTTAGCTGATGCAGTCCTCATGTTCTCGAGCATCGTATGTACCTTGTTCTTCTTAATCGTCACCTGAAATGGTTAGGACAAAGAATACCTGAAGGTGCATATTATGCTTAAAAACATATTCTTGCTTTATTACTTAGGAGAAATTTTTAGTTTTTAAATTACTCCGGGCTATCTCCCGGTAGTGCTTTGTTTATGGTCGCAATCTTGACCATGGGGGTCCCTTCTGCAGTTGTCAATGGTGATGTAGTCCCCAGCTTTACCACCATTTGTTGATTTATCGTTGTTCAAGCTGCAAGGGTAGTGCACAAATGCAACAACGAGCCCTGCATAGATATTATGATAAGCAGAACCCAAAACATCCATCCTAAAGGGCATCGATGATGGCAAACCCTAAGATGATCGTATGGCTCGTAGTGACTTGGCACAACAGAAGATCATGGAGAAATCAAGGATGAGCATGGCTTTTGTGATGAATCAGAACAGAACTTCATGCTCATGTAGTGAGTGGTTTGATCTCCGGATAGAGCAACTCAAGAATGTTCATAGCCCCATAATGAAAGAGGATGTGTAACTCTGCGGGCCATTGGAATGATTCTGAGTTTGAATCATGAGGGGATTGAGTATTTTTTTCAACTCAACCCCTCCTTAGGATGGAAGCCTTGCATGGAGGCCAGGCAATCCATCCAAAGCTTCCAATAGAAGTTCATTTGAAATGAAGGGTGAGCAGAACTTCTATTGGGCATCAATTAAAATCAAGGAACAAACTGTGAGTTTTGAATCACTTGATTGGATTGGCATTGATCAGTAATCGAGGATTTGAATGTGTGACACCTCTAGTGTCTGTACACTAAAGGACACTCCATTTAATTCAAATAAATCATGGAAGGGAATTTGGAAATTAAATTCATAAGAAAAAGTCAAATACAATTCAAACCACACATTGGATATTGGATGTGAGGGCAAAAACATTTTAAAAACCTATTCAAATCATGTTTGAAAAACTACACAAAAACAAGTTTGGGTTGCAGCTAGTACCTTAAATGACATGTGCCTAATTCATGTTTCAGCCAAATCCACTCAAAAATCAAGTAAAAATCAAAGCTTTTTATTGCAAGTTTGAAATTATGAATTAGTTCAAAATGTGAACTTCAAATGAAAATTTGCCTACAACAAAAGTTGTAGATCTTGAAAAGTTACATTCGTTTGGTATTTAACACTTTTTCATTTGAGCCTAGGAAGATAGAGATAATTTTAGTTTACTAAGAGGTCCCTGAACTTTTGGAATTTGCAACCAAGTCCCTAACTCCATTTTCCCCTCTCTGCTTCGCCGCCGCTCGCCCGTACGCCGCCGGTGGACTTCGTCCATGGTGCGTCCGCGGCCAAGTGGACCGGAGGGAGCCCTCCAAGCCCACCTGGCCTGCCCCTTGGCCCCTCCTCGCGCGGACACGCGGCCCAGACCCACTCCCCCACCGCCACAACACCCCGCCTGCTGCCAGCGCCGCCCGCTCGTTGGCAGGCCGGCTCCGACCTCCCCTGGCAGCGCTTTTCCTCCCAGGCAAAGTAAACTCGCACCCTCTCTCTCTCCCGCACCTATATAAACCCCCAGAGCTAGCTCCATGCACGAGAACGCCACCTCCCCTGCTCCGCCTCCTCCTCCATCGCCGTCGATGCTCTGCGCCGCGCCGACGAACCTCCTCCGCCACTACATTGCCCCGACTGAACCCCGTCGCGACTTCCTCGACCTCCAGTGAAGCTGTCAAGCCCAGCCCCGCCGGCCCAAGCTCGCCGCAGCTCGCCGGACATGGACGAACATTTCCACCGCCTCTGCTCCGCCGGGGAGCCGCTTCCTCCGACCTCCCCCGACCCAACCCCGACCACCCCAAGGTGAGCCGACGAGCCCAGAACCTTTTCCCCCACATCTTCCTAGCCGCCGGTGATAGACCTCGCTGGAATCGCTCGGATTCCGTGAGTATACATGCGCCCAGGGACCTATTTGCAAGACAAACTTGATTCTAGGGGTTAAACTACAAAAGCTACATGAACTCAAAAACATGATTTTCAGTGAACTTTAAAAATGCGTAGAAAATCGTAGAAAAATTGGAAAAATGTAAGTCCAATTGTTCTGGAATCTATGTGATGAACTCTAAAAGTTTTGTTACAGGCAAACTTTCATATACTGTACACAATTTAATCTACGAAAAATAATAGAATAAACACCCCATAAATATTCTGGTAGTTTGGTTCACTAGATGGCTCTGATTTTAGGATATGTTGAACCTAGTAGAGTTATAATCTTCTGATAAAAATATGAGCACAGTTTGAGATCATTTACTTGCACAAATCATCAAGTTACCCAGATATACTAGCTAGCTCCATACATTAATGCTGGTAAAAATAGACATATGTTAGTTATGAAACTTTTTCTGGAGGAACATGCTGCTGAGTACATGCTGTCATATAAATTTGAGACATTTTAGATCCAGTTTGCTATATATGATGTTTAATGATTGTATGGTGAACTCAAATCATGATATATAGTTCCTTTGTGTGGAAAAATCTAGAATTATTTCTGGAACCTTGTTTTAGCTATATATTCATGTCTGCAAATTTTGAGTTACTTTTACAGAGTATTTCTCCAGTTATAATCCATGCTTGAGATATCTTGCTTAGTTTTGAAATTTTTGTTCTGGATGCAATCTGTCATATCTAGTTTTCACCTTTGGATATGTTATTATTTAGAATGAGCTCTTTCTATGACAAAAATTTCATATTCAGTACTGGTTACTTTGAATCCCAAACAAATATGCATGTTCATATCTAGTTTAATGCATAAGTAATTTATCTTGTAGAAGTAATGCTTAAAAATTTTACTAAAGCATGTTTAGACTATTTTTAGGCCTTGGTAAAATTTTGAGGCCCATATCCTCTGCAGAACTCTCTATGGAATTTATTCTTGTTGATAGCTTGATAGATTTGTTAATTTTATAACTCCTGTTTTATGAGTATATAAAATCTGGAAAATTTACATTACTGAATACGTCACGTCCACATGCTTCTGTAAACATTTTAGCTCCAGAAACCATGCCTAACAACCTGTACAAATTCATGAAGTCTCTAGGTTGATCTGTTTGTATGATTTTTAATGATTAGATGCCTTGTTGTTAAATTCTGAAAATTTTACAGTAGATGCTAGTCCATTTATCCTATTCTACATAAAATTTTTATCACCAGATCATGAGTAGGTTTTCTACTATGAAATTAAGAACATTTGCTTATGATTTGATTCTAGAAAATGAAGCACACCCCACACACTTATTAATTAGGTAAGTTACTTAGGAGTTCTACTCTATAAATGACTGCCCATGAAATGAAATTTTGAGATCATCACTGAATTAACATTATGTTGAACTACAACATTATGGTGAAGGAAAAAGAAAGATCATATCATGTGGTAATAACACATCTTTGCATTTGCATATAGAATCGGTTAATCTCGTTGACGGCGATTACGAATTGGTTCTTTCGGACTCTTGTGCTATGGCGAGCGTTGATCTTAATTGTACTAACATAGCTCAAGACCTGGGCCAAGCCCCAGCGGACTCGCAATTCAACAGTGCCCAAGAAGGCAAGCCCCGGAGCATAACCCAATATTTTCTGCTTTATTATTCATCTTACTATTTGTATATGTTATAATAATTGTATTTACGTATTTACGTTTTCTAGGCGTTGATCGAAAACCTTAGATGCTTGACACCTATGCTTGACATCCGAATCTTTTTATCGACTAGTTGCCACGCTAACTAGGAACGGTAGAAGTCGAGTGGTTTCCTGCCTCTCGCGAGCATATAGGAATTGACTGACTCTAATTCTTGCTGAAATATAAGGACAACGGGCGGGGTTGTGTAGTTGTGATACCCCGCTGGTGTAGTTGAAATTTGTTAAGGTCGCGGTGTGTGGCTCATTTCGTTAAGCATCTGAAAGTATTAGCCACATGTCGAGAAATATGGTAATCGGTAAGCTTAAGTACCTGATTGGACCAGCGAGTGGAACGACCTTGCACCCTCTTGGTAGAAGTAGGTTTTATTTTTGTCCGGACGTACAGGTGTAGAGTGGTCGGACTTTGTAGTCGGGGAGGGTGTCCCTTATCCACAGACTGGAAAGAAAGGGTAACAGTAGTGTGGGCGAGAGCGAAGTCGATCCCCATGCGTGTGGTTTAGGTTCCCCTGACCAGGTTGAAATTCGATTCAGAATCGTCCGCCTCTCACGGCATTAGATTGCTTAACGTTTTCGGTCACATAGAGTAACAAGTGGAACTTGAGGATGATAATACTGCTGGTTGCTTAATTGGTTGCTCTACCATGTTTGTGTAGAGTTAGATGCACACTTAGAACGGTTAATCCAACTAGAAGATGGCTAATTTTTTAAAAATCTGAAAATAAGGATCAACCCTTAGTGGCATTTTTGGCAAAACAAACCCCACAGACCAAAAAAGCCTTGCATGGCTAGTTATCGGACTATGTTATATCCGGAGACGGGTAAGTCTTGCTGAGTATTAGAATACTCAGCCTTGCTTGCGGCACTGTTTTTTAGGTACTAACTTTGAGGATATGATTGCGAGTCTGACTTGGCCGTGTACCTTACCTCCGGGCTGGTCTGTTGAGTGGGATGGCCCTTCAGCCGGTACTGACCACCCTCCCACTGAGTGACGCGTTTCGTACGGGCTTTATCGATGCGTTACATGTTCGCTGGTTGTCGTTTTTATCGCTTCCGCTAAGACAATGAGACATAAATAATTTGTGTAGTTGGACTTCTGTAGTACTTTGCTACTCTGAACATGGTTTGTAATAAATTTCCTTTTTCGCTGCAAACTCTGAGATGTATGAGATGTCCTGTGTTGTAATCTCTGGGCTCACCTTCGTGTGAGTGTTGTCTGTGCGATCCTGGAATAGCATGGCTTTTATTGAGGCTTCACTCGAGGAACTACCGGTGCGTGCCGACTTGGGTCAGAGTTGCCTAGCAACGAAGATCAGTGCACCCGAGCCCAGTAGTTTTGGGTGGTTCCACCACAGCTGGCATCAGAGCTCGCAGACAGCCTACCAGAGATGGCAACCTCTATTTTCTAACAACAAATTAAAACTTGAATTCAAAACTACTAAAGTTTTGGAAAAGTTTAGGATCTCCAAGGACAAGTCTAGAACGTAAAGCCCTAGGGGATCTTATGGGTATAATCAGGTGGCTTATATTGTATAGCTAACTTCCAGCACATTACTTTTCAGTATTTAAATTCCGCAATTTAAATTCTGCAACTACATCGTTGCCGCGGAGGTATGCTTGCTCAGTCAGCTGAGGGAGTCTAACCTTCCTGTTGGTGATGCGAGCCGAACACTGGAGCTCAAGCAGTGGCCTACTTGAGCTGCTGCCCATATACCAACCTCGGTTGAATATATGGGGAGTAATGGTTTGAAAATTGGAATTCAATTCCCTATCCAAGACGGTACTCAGTCAATACGTTGTTTCGATGACGTATGTTAACGTTGTCCATGCAACGGGAATTGTATGGATGCCGGTTCTATAGTGATCGGTAATGTATGGGGGACGCTTTCGTGAGTGCTGGCATGGATGGTTCATTTATATACTGTCAATTTTCTGCAGGTGCGCTAACTCGAAACCGAATCCTAGGCTAGATAGTTATATCAAGTCGTTATATAGCGAGAGATGTATTATGTATGCCACCGTAAACTAACTGCGTGAGTCCAAGGTTACTTGGCAATTCTTTTCTTTGGTGAGAACAATTAGGATATGCATTCATCCCTAAATCTTCAGCAAAGAAATGATTAAAAGGAATCGCAATCAAAAAGTTGAAAAATCCATTCCTAAGGATCATCTAGGTCATCTGTAAAATCTGGAGCTTCTGGATCCCTCGAAATTTTAAAATATGACGATCGCCTCAAATCAAGTTTGGTCTGTAAGGTTAAATGTAACTCCCTAAATTACCAAACTTATGTAAAAATTTGAGAATTTTTAAAGCTTCCTACCTTAGTGTTTTAAATTTATAGTAACCCTCTGCAAATTTGTCAAATTGGAGCAGTCTGTCTAAACTGAATTTGTTGACCATCTTAAGTTGCTCTTTTGAAAAATCGTACAAAATGAAAGTTGTAGGTAACTTGATGAAGAATTTACAGTAAAATTTTGAATTATCTTTGTCAAGTGGTTTGGTGGATATGGTCAAATTACACCCTCTCTGGACAATTAGTTTTCTGGTCTGACATCATCGCACCATCTTGGGCATATCACCTTATTAGGATCTGAACTGGCCTTAGTATTGACTAGATTAAATGTTCCTAACGACCCTAGGCATTTTCTGTGAATTTTTGAGAATTTTCGAAGCATGTTATCTATAGTTTTGATCAATCTCCTTAACTGTTCAGAATCAGCCATTCTCTGTTTGACTGTCAGCTGAACCATCGGTCTTTTGTTGGGACAGATGGACGCGTTGGTGGTGATGGACGCGCAGGGGCACGTGCACTCAGCTTGTTTGCACTTGGACAGACTTCCTCGCCGTCTCTAGGAGCTCCTGAGTGCAGCCGGGTACCCCCAGCCACTGCTCTACGAGGGCCACGACTTCGTGGAGAGCGGGGTGCGTCGTTGCAGTGTTACGATGGTGATCCCGCTGCACCCGCTCGACGGGTGGGAGCCAATCGTGACTCAGGTGATCGGTCACCATCTGCTGGACACCTGGGAGACCACCGCTATGAGGGTTATGATCACCTTCTGCTCTCAGCACTGTTGGAGGTTCTTCTGTCCATGTTTGGGTTGTTCCCCGCGCACGACCCGGCCGACCCACTATGACGCGATAGGATGGCCAACGTGGCCACAGTTGGTACCCTCAACCCCGTTGGAGCACTACAGACGACCGCATTATGCTTGGACGTGCTCTACCGCCTTCAGATTTTCCAGAGCTACGCCACCGCTCAGCTGGTTGACCAGGCTCAGGCTTTACACCTGACCGTCCAGCTGAGGGACGAGCAGCTTCGCGAGGCCAGTGACGAGCTCGAGAGCAGGGGTGCTCTGATCACCCAGCTCGAGGGCCAGGTCCAGGAGCTTCAGGACACAGTGGTAGATCGTGATGCCACCATCCAGTTCCTAGAGGATTAGTTCCAGGACCTTCCGCTAGAGATCGACGACGCCCAGGACTAGCTTCACATGTTGCAGCACGCGCAGGACGCCCTTCACGCACCACCCGACGAGATGCAGGTGGACGGTGAGGCCGAGCCTCAGGAGATCCAGGGTGTTTCTGAGGTCGACTTCGAGGAGCAGGCACCGCAGCCCGTGCAGGTCGAGACCCACTCGCCCGCGGAGAGCGAGGCATCGGTCAACATGTAGACCGAGGTGCTGTTTCTTGACTTTTGTAGACTCCTCTTTGTGTAGCCTCAATTTTGGATCAAGGGCTACTAGGCTAACTCAGAGTTGAGTAAGCCCCCTTAGTACTGATGTTAGGAGTAATCAAGTAGAAGTGAGAGTATGGTGGATGTAATGGACCTCTAATGCTACTTATGCTACTTATGAAAAGTGTTGGCAGACTGTGAAAAGCTGAACGCAGCAGAAAGTTCGAAATTTTATCCTTACTTCCTTTCTGAATTAGCTCGTGAGTTGAATACCAAAGATGTTCCAAATGTCATCCTCTAAATGCTCACCAAATTTAAGCTCAAACTAACATGTGCAGAAGGAGATATACGCAAAATACATAGGCTCTGTTTTCTTTAAAATCAGAAAACCAGAGGAGTAGTAATTAAATTTTTCGACTGCCTTACTCTGGGATTCTGACTTTGCGTTGACTACCAAAGTTGTAGCTCATCAAATTATCTAGCTCTTGTTAAAATTTCAAGTCCATAGCATACACAGAACTCTTGTTATGCGCTTTTTTGTATCGACAGTTTTCTGTGTAACGCGGCTGATGCAATAATTACTCTTTTATTCATGTCTTGAGTTGATTATTTCCATTTGAGATGTTGAAATTGTTGAGCCTAATGAAAACTACTCACATTTCAGATGGTTGGTTCAATTCGAGGTAGTCCCAGTGGCTTTGGAGCCAGAGGAAATGGCAATCCACCTCCACCTCCTCCACCACCGGGCATCGCTGAAGTCTTAGCCGCTCAAACTGAAATCTTGCGGCAGTTGGTGCAAGCTCAATAGCACCAGCGAGGTGGGCATCATGCTCATCAACCGTAAGAAGCGAGTTACCATGACTTTCTAAGCACGCAGCCCCCGATATTTACCAAGGTGGATGAACCATTGGATGCGGACGCTTGGATTCGCACAGTCGAATCCAAGTTTTCTTTGTTGTCTGTTCCTTGTTCCGAAGCAAACAAGACTCGCTATGCCGCGCAGCAACTTCGCGGATCAGCTCGTATGTGGTGGGATCATTATCATGGAATGCTTCCGGCTGATCACATAGTGAATTGGAAAGAGTTCAAGGATGCTTTCCTGGCTCATCATATTCCAACTGGTCTTCTCGATCGGAAACTCAATGAGTTCTTGGCATTGACCCAGGGCACTCGCACTGTATTGCAGTATGCCCAAACTTTCAATCATTTGTGTCAATATGCTGGTCATCATGCAGATACCGATGCTAAGAAGCGTGAACGCTTCCGTCGAGGCCTCGGTACCAAGCTACAGGAAATGCTAAATCTTGTGCAAGCGGACTCTTTCAATGATCTGGTAAATCTGGCCATCACTCAGGAGGATCTCATTATGGCTCATTGTGCGGAAAAGAAGCGCAAGGCACCTGCTGGACCCTCAAGTGCCTCTGCACCAAGGTATCGCATTGTGCAGAATACCCCACCCGCACCCTCTCAGAAGGCCCCTCAGCTAGGGCGTTGGATTATTCGTCCTCCTCAGTAGCAGCAGCAAGCTCGATTCAGGCCACCTCAGCAAGCTCGATTTGCACCACAGCAGCAGCAGACTGGCCCTAGGCCAAATATTTAGCAAGCCACACGTCCTGACAACAACAACCACTATTTCAAATGCGGGAGTCCAGATCACTTTGCAAAGATGTGCCCCCAAGCTGGACAATCTCAGGGGCAGGCTTCTCGCAGAAATGATCAGAACAAGGGTAAGAAACAAACCGTTCAAGTCAGGCAGGGCCGACTTAATTTCACCAACTTAGCTGATCTTCTAGAGGGAGCACCAATTATGTCGGGTACATTCTCTATAAACCATCACCCCACAATTATCTTATTCGATTCTGGTGCATCTCATAGCTTAATTAGTTCTAAATTTGGAGCAAAAGTTGGGTTAGATTTTTGTCACACCAAAGGTTCATATATGATCTCTACTCCTGGTGGTAAAGTTTCCTCAAATAAAATCGTTAGAAACGCACCACTTAAGTTGGGATAGTAAAACAATTCCCACCGATTTAATCGTACTACCACTAGTAGGAATAGATGTTATCTTAGGGATGGAATGGATGAATAGACATTGGGTACTGTTAGATATCTCTTCCCGAACCGTTGAAATAAATTCTCCAACTCATGGTCATTCAGTTCTATATTTACCTCATCACCAATACAGTGCTTATGCCATAAAAGATATTTGTATCGAAGATATTCCCGTAGTCCGTGAATATGCAGATGTTTTTCCGGATGATTTGCCTGATATGCCACCAGATCGGGATATCGAATTTGTTATCGAACTATAGCCTGGTACATCACCTATTGCAAAAAGGCCGTACCAAATGCCGCCTAAAGAATTGGCTGAACTAAAAATCCAGCTACAAGAACTTCTGGACAAGGGTTTTACTCGCCCAAGTGCTTCACCTTGAGGCTGTCCAACATTGTTCGTGAAGAAGAAGGATGACAATCTGAGGTTGTGTGTCGACTACCGGCCTCTCAATGCGGTAACCATCAAAAATAAATATCCACTTCCCCGCATTGACGTACTGTTCGATCAGTTGGCTGGAGCAAAGATCTTCTCCAAGATTGATCTTCGTTCGGGGTATCATCAAATAAAAATCAGACCTTGCGACATTCCCAAGACCGCATTCTCAACCAGATATGGTCTCTATGAATATTTGGTTATGTCTTTCGCTCTCACAAATGCTCCCACTTATTTCACGTATCTCATGAACTCGGTATTCATGCCGGAACTTGACAAGTTCGTCATGGTTTTCATCGACGACATTCTGATCTATTCCAAGAACGAGGCTGAACATGAACAACATCTGCGTATTGTTCTTCAACACCTCAGAGATCATAAGCTGTACGCAAAATTCTCCAAGTCTGAATTCTGGCTGGACATAATTAAATTTTTGGGTCACACTATATCCAGTGAAGGCATCTCAGTTGACCCCAGCAAGGTTCAAGAAGTGATGGACCGGAAACCTCCTACTTCCGTTCATCAGATTCACAGTTTCCTCGGCTTGGCGGGATATTACCGTAGATTTATTCCGGACTTTTCCAGAATTGCAAAGCCAATGACGGAATTGTTAAAGAAGGATGTCAAATTTAAATGGGATGCAAAGTGCGATGAAGCATTCCATACGTTGAGAGCACATCTAACCACAGCACCAGTCTTAGCTCAACCTGATAATAGCAAGTCCTACGATGTTTATTGTGATGCGTCAGGTATTGGTCTTGGCTGTGTATTGATGCAAGACAATCGGGTTATTGCATACGCTTCCCGAGCTCTTTGGACACATGAGCTAAATTATCCCACTCATGATCTTGAGCTAGCAGCGATTATTCATGCTATGAAGATTTGGAGACACTATCTTGTGGGCACCCATTGCTACATCTATACTGACCATAAGAGTCTCAAATATATTTTCACCCAAAGTGAGCTAAATATGACGCAACGAAGATGGCTGGAATTAATCAAATACTATGACCTGGAAGTTCATTATCATCCAGGCAAAGCCAATGTCGTAGCCGATGCGCTCAGTCGCAAGGTTCACTGCAATTGCCTTTCAGTGGAATCGTATAATGACACATTTTGTGCTGAAATGCAGAAGCTGAAATTAGAGATCATTCCTCAAGGTTCTCTGACTCATATTTCTGTGGAACCGACACTTATTGACCAAGTCATCATGGCACAATTACATGACAAGAGTGTCGGAATCATCAAACAGAAGTACTAGACGGAGAAAATAAATACAAGTGCTTCCGTGTGGACCATAAAGGAATCTTGTGGTTCGAGGATCACTTAGTCGTTCCCAAAAATCATGAATTACGGAAACAACTCCTGGACGAAGCACATCTCTCTAAATTTTCCATTCATCCGGGTAGCACTAAGATGTATCAGGATCTCAGAAAAAATTTCTGGTGGACTCGAACGAAAAGAGAAATTGCTAAATATGTCGCATAGTGTGACACATGCCAGAGAGTGAAGGCTAGTCACTTGAAAGTTGCTGGAACTCTCCAACCTCTGCCAATTCCGTCCTGGAAATGGGAAGATATCAGTATGGATTTCATTGTGGGCTTACCCAATACCTCTCAACATCATGATTCTATCTGGGTTATTGTCGACAGGCTCACCAAGACCGCTCAATTTATTCTAGTACATACTGAATATCGGGCCAAGAAGTATGCTGAAATCTATATCGACCGAATCGTCTGTCTGCACGGTGTACCTAAAACCATTATCTCTAATCGTGGTACTCAGTTTGTGGCAAGGTTTTGGGAGCATCTCCAAGGGGCTCTCAGAACTAAATTAATTCGAAGCTCAGCTTATCATCCACAGACTGACAGACATACCAAAAGGGTAAATCAAATTCTTGAAGACATGCTTCGAGCATGTGTCATCCATTATGACAAGAACTGGGACAAATGTTTATCCTTGGCTGAGTTTTCTTATAACAATAGCTATCAGACCAGTCTGAAAATGGTACCATTCGAGGCTTTGTATGGTCGACGGTGTCGAACTCCTTTGAGTTGGTCTCAGACTGGAGAATGCAAAATATTTGGACCCGAATTAGTGGTCGAGGCTAAGGAGAAGGTAAAAGTAGTACAAGCAAATCTCCGAACAGCCCAGTCCTGGCAAAAGAGTTATTTTGATAAGAGAAGGGACCCTTTGAAGTTCAAGGTTGGTGACCATGTTTATTTATGAGTTTCACCAACTCGAGGCATTCAACGTTTCGGAATCAAAGGCAAGTTAGCACCTCGCTACGTCGGACCATATGAGATCATTGAAGAATGTGGACCTGTGGCTTATCGACTGCGACTTCCTTCGCGACTCGCAGCCATCCATGATGTTTTCCACGTATCCCAACTCAAGAAATGTATCCGAGTTCCGACTGAAATCATTGATCAATAGGAAATATCAGTGGAACCCGATCTCTCTTATGTCGAATGTCCACTTCGAGTCTTGGATCAAAAAGAGAGAGGTACTCATCGAAAGGTGGTAAGAATGTACAAAATTCAGTGGTCACACCACACTGAAGAAGAAGCCACCTGGGAGACGGAGGACTATCTCAATCGACATTTCCCGGGTTTTCTTAGCTCTACCTCAGGTACCTTTATCTCTGTCCCTGCTTTATTCATCCAATCTCGGGATGAGATTCTTTTTAAGGGGGGTAGGCTGTAACACCTCTGGAATCTGTACACTAAAGGACACTCCATTTAATTCAAATAAATCATGGAAGGGAATTTGGAAATTAAATTCATAAGAAAAGGTCAAATACAATTCAAACCACACATTGGATATTGGATGTGAGGGCAAAAACATTTTAAAAACCTATTCAAATCATGTTTGAAAAACTACACAAAAACAAGTTTGGGTTGCAGCTAGTACCTTAAATGACACGTGCCTAATTCATGTTTCAGCCAAATCCACTCAAAAATCAAATAAAAATCAAAGCCCTTTATTGCAAGTTTGAAATTATGAATTAGTTCAAAATGTGAACTTCAAACGAAAATTTACCTAAAACAAAAGTTGTAGATCTTGAAAAGTTACATAAGTTTGGTATTTAACACTTTTTTCATTTGAGCCCAAGAAGACAGAGATAATTTTAGTTTACCGAGAGGTTCCGGAAATTTTGGTATTTGCAACCCCCAACCCGCTCCCCCTCCGCCACGACACCCCGCCTGCTGCCAGCGCCGCCCTCTCGCCGGTAGGCCGGCTCCGACCTCCCCCGGTAGCGCTTTTCCTCCCAGGCGAAGTAAACTCGCACCCTCTCTCTCTCTCCTGCACCTATATAAACCCCCAGAGCCAGCCCCACGTGCGAGAACGCCACCTCCCCTGCTCTGCCTCCTGCTCCATCGCCGGCGATGCCCTGCGCCGCACCGACGAACCTCCTCCGCCACTGCATTGCCCCGACTGAACCCCATCGCGACTTCCTCGACCTCCAGTGAAGCTGTCAAGCCCAGCCCCGCCGACCCGAGCTTGCCGGAGCTCGCCGGACTTGGACGAACCCTTCCGCCGCCTCTGCTCCGCCATGGAGCCGCTTCCTCCGACCTCCCCCGACCACCCCAAGGTGAGCCGACGAGCCCTGAACCATTCCCCCCACATCTTCCTTGCCGCCGGCGACGGACCTCGCCGGCTCGGATTCCATGCGTATACATGCGCCTAGGGACCTATTTGCTAGAGAAAAACTTGATTCTAGGGGTTAAACTACAAAAGCTACATGATCTCAAGAACACGATTTTCAGTGAACTTTAAAAATGCATAGAAAATCATAGAAAAATCAGAAAAATGTAAATCCAATTGTTCTAGAATCTATGTGATGAACTCTACTAGTTTTGTTATAGGAAAACCTTCAGATTCTATACACATTTTAATCTACGAAAAAGAATATAATAAATACCCCATAAATGTTCTGGTAGTTTGGTTCACTAGATGGCCCTGATTTTTGGATATGTTGAACCTAGTAGAGTTATAAGCTTCTGATAAAAATATGAGCACAGTTTGAGTTCATTTACTTGTACAAACGATCAAGTTCCCTAGATCTACTAGCTAGCTTCATACATTAATGCTGGTAAAAATAGACATAAGTTAGTTATGAAACTTTTTCTGGAGGAACATGCTGCTGAGTACTTGCTGTCATATAAATTTGAGACATTTTAGATCCAGTATATGTTGTTTAATGCTTGTATGATGAACTTAAATCATGATATATAGTTCCTGTGTGTAGAAAAATCTAGATTTATTTTTGGAACCTTGTTTTAGCTATATATTCATGTCTGCAAATTGTGAGTTACTTTTACTGAGTATTTCTCCAGCTATAATCCATGCTTGAGATATCATGCTTAGTTTTGATATTTTTGTTCTGGATGCAATCTGTTATATTTGGTTTTCATCTTTGGATATGTTATTATTTAGAATGAGAACTTTCTATGACAAAAATTTCAGATTCAGTACTGGTTACTTTGAATCCCAAAAAAATATGCATGTTCATATCTAGTTTAATGCATAAGTAATTTATCTTGTAGAAGTAATGCTTGAAAATTTTACTGAAAATTTTGAGACCCATATCCTCTGCAGAACTCTCTATGGAATTTATTCTTTTTGATAGCATGATAGTTTTGTTAATTTTATGACTCCTGTTTCACGAGTAGATAAAATCTGCAAAATTTACAGTACTGAATATGTCATGTCCACATGCTTCTGTAAAAATTTTATCTCCAAAAACCATGCCTAACAACATGTACAAATTCGTGAAGTCTCTAGGTTGATCTGTTTGTATGATTTTTAATGATTAGATGCCTTGTTGTTAAATGCTGAAAATTTTACAGTAGATGCTAGTCCTTTAACCTGTTCTGCATAAAAGTTTTATCACCAGATCAAGAGTAGGTTTTCTGCTATGAAATTAAGAACATTTGCTTATGATTTCATTCTAGAAAATGAAGCACACCCCACACACTTATTAATGAAGTAAGTTACTTAGGAGTTCTACTCTATAAATGACTACCCATGAAATGAAATTTTGAGATCATCACTGAATTAACATTATGTTGAACTACAACTTTATCGTGAAGGAAAAAGAAAGATCATATCATGTGGTAATAACACATCTTTGCATTTGCATATAGAATCGGTTAAATTTCGTCGACGGTAATTACGAATTGGTTTTTTCGGACTCTTGTGCTGTGGCGAGCATTGATCTTAATTGTACTAACATAGCTCAAGCCCCAGCGGACTCGCGATTCGATAGTGCCCAAGAAGGCAAGCCCCGGAGCATAACCCAATATTTTCCGCTTTATTATTCATCTAACTATTTGTATATATTGTAATAATTTTATTTATTTACACATTTACATTTTCTAGGCGTTGATCAAAAACCTTAGATGCATGATCCCTAGGCACCTATGCTTGACATCCGGATCTTTTATCGACTAGTTGCCACGCTAACTAGGAACGGTAGAAGTCGAGTGGTTTCCAGCCTCTCGCGAGCATATAGGAATTGACTAACTTTAATTCCTGCTGTAATATAAGGACAACGGGCGGGGTTGTGTAGTTGTGATACCCCGCTGGTGTAGTCGAAATTTGTTAAGGTCGCGGGGTGTGGCTTATTTCGTTAAGCGTTTGAAAGTACTAGCCACATGCCGAGAAATATGGTAATCGGTAAGCTTAAGTACCTGATTGGACCAGCGAGTGGAACGACATTGCACCCTCTTGGTAGAAGTAGGTTTTATTTTTGTCCGGAGTACGGGTGCAGAGTGGTCGGACTCTGTAGTCGGAGAGGGTGCCCCAGATCCACAGACTGAAAAGAAAGGGGAACAGTAGCGTGGGCGAGAGCGAAGTCGATCCCCATGCGTGTTGTTTAGGTTCCCCTGGCCAGGTTGAGATTCAATTCAGAATCGTCCGCCTCTCACAGCATGAGATTGCTTAACGTTTTCGGTCACATAGAGTAACAAATGGAACTTGAGGATGATAATACTGCTGGTTGCTTAAATGGTTGCTCTACCATGTTTGTGTAGAGTTAGATGCACACTTACAACAGTTAATCCAACTAGAAGATGGCTAATTTTTTAAAAATCTGAAAATAAGGATCAACCCTTAGTGGCGTTTTTGGCAAAACAAACCCCACAGACCAAAAAAGCCTTGCATGGCTAGTCTGACTTGTGTATTAGAATAAGGATCAATCCAGAGACAGGTAAGTCTTGCTGAGTATTAGAATACTCAGCCTTGCTTACGGCACTGTTTTTCAGGTACTAACTTTGAGGATATGATTGCGAGTCTGACTTGGCTGTGTACCTTGCCTCTGGGCTGGTCTGTTGAGTGGGATGGCCCTTCAGTTGGTACTGACCACCCTCCCACTAAGTGACGCGTGTCGTACGGGCTTTATCGATGCGTCACATGTTCGCTGGTTGTCATTTTTATCGCTTCCGCTAAGACAATGAGACATAAATAATTTGAGATGTATGAGATGTCCTGTGTTGTAATCTCTGGGCTCACCTTCATGTGAGTGTTGTCTGTGCGATCCTGGAATAGCGTGGCTTTTATCGAGGCTTCACTCGAGGAACTACCGGTGCGTGCCGAATTGGGTCAAAGTTGCCTAGCAACGAAGATTAGTGCACCCGGGCCCAGTATTTTTGGTTGGTTCTACCACAGGATGTCAATTTATTTCACTCGATTCGATCGGTATGTCCCTATGATCCCTTGACCAAAAAGATAAGCATATTCCTCGGTGAAAACGCCTTGGATTTTGCCTTGACACGGGAAGATTTTAGGGATGAATCTCGTAGCCGGATGAGGAACTAGCTCCTGAGAGGATGGCTCTAAAGACTCACCCCAAAGGGTCGGAAGGTGTGTATGAGATAACCTTCCATGGGTAACAGGGGTGGAGGTAGAGATAAAGAAAGCAAAAAGATACGATCATGATGAGGGTGGCATGGATCAAGGTAGAGGTAAGGAAAGAACAAAAAAAAGATAAGAATTTTTTTAATTTGAAAAAGAAAATATACGAGGACCAACTAGGTTCGAAGTTAGAACAGCAACCGTTCCCCGGCAACGGCGCCAGAAAACTTGTTGGGTATTTTAACGATGCGAAATAATTCCGCAAGTGCACGGATACCGTTGTAGCTTTCACCCTTGAGTATTCAAGGGTATCGTACCTACAGGGAACATGTGTGCACTAACTCCTAACTGAGTGGATCCAAGGACACACCATGATAAGTGGCGAGGATGGAGAGGATTCCTGCGGTAGCACTAAAGATGAGCTAAAGGTCGATCTCTTTGGGCAGAATACTCGCTTCGGGCACCGGCTTACCCTTGAAATGGTCAGGAGACTCTGGCCAACAGCTCTACGCTATATCCGAACGTGGAGGACTACAAAGGACTGATAGGGCTGTCACCACCTGCGGCCTACCTCACAGACCGTGGGATATAACGCAAACGAAGGTAACCCGTAGCCCAGACACCACGTCTATGCTACTGATTACTACCATAGTCTAACTACGTCTGGATCGCCGTAGCAAACTACAACACTCTGTATAAATACAGCGCGACGAACCCACGAGTAAGAGAACTGATCTCACTCAAGCAAAAGTACTATGCAACACAAGAATCATAAATACTAACTTACTCATACCAGAGAAAGCCAGCATCCCTAGAGGTACAAGACCGGAGAAGACCGCCGACAGGTCCGGCACTTCCCCAAACTACTCCTCACCCTCCTCCTACTCTAAGCACTAGCCTAAGCAACGCTTCGCCTTTGGAATGGAGCACAAGTCTACATCTTGGTGGTGTGTGTTGTGAGGGGTGAGGGAGGCTCCTTTTATAGCCCAAGGAGGTCGGTTCCCACCAGAAATAAATATGGAAACATATGGGAACCGCCTTATGTTGATAAGATCATTTTCCCGCCAAAGCCCTGCCTAGGCTAGTGCTTAGAGTAGGAGGAGAGTGCGGAGTAGTTCGGCGAAGCGTCGGGCCTGTCGGTGGTCTTCTCCGGTCTTGTGCATCTACGGATGCTGACTTCCTCTGGTATGAATAAGTTAGTATTTATGATTCTTGTATTGCATAGTACTTTTGCTTGTGTGAGATCAGTTTTCTTGCTCGTGGGTTCGTCACTCTGTATTTATATAGAGTGCCGTAGTATGCTACAGGGATCTAGACATAGTTAGACTGCGGTAGTAATCAGTAGCATAGATGTGGTGTCTAGGCTATGGGTTACCTTCATTTGCCTTATATCCCACGGTCTGTGAGGTAGGCCGCAGGTGGTGACAGTCCTATCGGTCCTTCGTAGTCCTCCACATTCGGATATAGAGTAGAGCTATTGGCCGAAGTCTCCTGACCATTTCAGGGGTAAGTGTTGTCGGTTGAAACCCACCGGCGAGCAGCGACAGGCAACACGAAGAGCCGGGAGGTTGCTGGGGCGCTGGCAGGCACTGCTCCCTCGTCGACGGCCCGCAATTCCAGCACATGCCGCGGCTTGTAAAGACGCAGGGCGTGCCACCTGACCTATACCTGATCAGGAAGGTGCGAACGTGCTTGCAACGATTAGCCTGCACACACAAACACGTGGAAACATAAGTCCGAGCCGTGGTCGGCTCCCAGGGATGACTCTTGCATCGGCTTTAAAGAGCCGATCGAGTCCCGATGTCAGATTGGATCTGCATCTATCCGGATATCGATAAATAAAGCAAGTAAGTGTAAAACTGCTTCAATTAAATCTAGTTAATCTAATCTACGATGGTAAAAGCTTCACTGCCAGATCGGAACATCCTACACGTGACTGGGCCTAATGAATGTAACAGATAACTAAACCACAACCCAAAACAGAGGCCTAAGAACTAGCAAGAGGCTATTCCTGGAACAATCCCTATTAAGGCTAAGATAAAGCATCTAATACACCACCGGATCATCCAACCCGTTTGCAAGGCCTAACCTAACAGATATTACGCCAACTCTTGAGAATAAGAGCAAACCATAACAGATCAGATCTATTAGACATAAAAGAAGTAGGGTGTTGCCTTTATGCGGCTAACTCTATGCAACAAGAGCCAGTATAAGATGATGACATGATCACGTAAAGACAACATGATATTCGTAGATGATAAGCAACAAAGCACAACATATCTACTAAAAGCCATGCTACGAACATCAAGATAACTAGCATTACTCGCCATCAAAAATGCTTCAGTACGAGTAATACCAAGGTAAAAGCAAGAACAATGCTGCCCTGATCAAGAGAAGCGATCAGGGCAGCATGGCGCTTACTTGGATGAAACCCTAGGATTAGGGGTGGCGATGCGCCGAGATTGTTGTTTGTGAGACATGATGACATTCCTTCTTTTTTGAATAACATAGGGTACATATTTATAGTCCGGAGACTTGGGAAACAATCTAAACTAATCTTGTCCCGATCGGACTCTATCTTTAATCTTAAACTAAATCTAAGATACATGGCCCATGTGGCCCAAATGCTCACGCAGGAGCCGATTTACAAGCCTTTTTCAATCTTCTGCTTTAAGCCCATCTTGCTTTCGGCCCACAAATTAATCCTATTAATTTACGGCGATAACACATGCCCCCTGGTGATGAGGACATCACTCCTACAGATACAAACGACACTCCTCAAGATGATATACAAGGTCCTATTACTCGCGCACGTGCTCGACAATTGAACTTACAGGTGAGTTCGTTCCTAAGTAATGTTTATTGTGAATCTGAGAATAGATTGCTACCTAATGACTTAATTGTACTTAGGAATAAAGGAGAGGACCAGCAAGGGTGTGGAGAAGGCCTTGGAGGCGTGGAGGACCAGCAAGGACGTCCGGATCAAGATGGAGGCCCAAACCGATTCGACTTCGTTTCAGTTTCGGACTCCAGGAACAGGCCGCACTAAAACGGACTCCCAGGTTGCATACGGAGTCGGATTTGGGCGCACTTGATATGGATGGAAAGATAATTTCAAGAAGCTTCCAATGGCTCTGGTTTCAGGCTCAAATTCATCCGGAGTCCACAGGAATCGTCTGTGGAAGTTGGCGTCCAGAATCTGTCCCGGTGCTGCGTCACTGCTTTTGGGCCGATGGCCCGTGTATCGTGTTGGAGCCCAATAGGGGCGCGTCCAGGAGGTCTTGCGCGACCTAAACCCTTATTAATTGCCGCCGCCGCCATCATGAGACTCGGGTTTTGCTTAGATTCAATCTGTCAAGAACAGTTGTCGCCGTTCATCGGTTTGTGAAACCCCAACTTGTGAGATTAATCATTCATCTGCAGAGTCACTTTATTAGAGCTGCGTTTCTTTCGAGTTCTTGCTTGTGTTCTTCGTTGCGCTTGCAGGGATTAGCCTTCTTGGCGAGGTCAACCGGGTTGTGACACGGTTGATAACCAGAGGAGTTGTGGTACTAAGATTGCTGGATTCGGGTCTTAGGATCTGAAGCCGGATCGGTGTGTCTCGCTCCGCTTACAACGAGAGTTATCTAGAACCTGACGGAAGATCGGGAACTCACGTCCCCATTATTTGGTAATCAGAGACTCAGGTTTACTGTCAGGTTTTACATCTATCTTTAGTTCGAGTGTTTTTTTTTGTTGTCTTTCGTCCCATAGTCCACGAAAAAGCCAAAACAAAAATTAGGGTTTAGTTTTCCCGTCCCATAGCCGTGTTTAGCCTTTTGCATAATTCTTTTTCAGAGTCCGTCGTGTTGAGTTTTGTGTCCTAGTTCATCGTCTTGTTGCTGGTTAGTTCGTGTTTTGGTTCAGTAGTGTTTTTCCATCCCGCTGCCATCAGATCCACCATCGCTTACCACCCGATTTGGGTTTTGCTCTTCACAGAAACCCTAATCGGACCTCCGAACTTCAAACGGCCATAACTCTCGCATACGGATTCGGAATTAGGTGAAATTTAACTTTTCGGACAAGAGAAAAAAATTTCGCATCCGTCTGTCCCCCGGCTATGCCGGGTTTGGAGATTTCAGAATTGCAAAATTCGCATCAGAAAATTGTATGTCGGAGCTCGGAAGTTTCTGCACGTTTTTTAAAGTTTTTGCCGAATTTCCATAGGCCGCATCTTATAGCCGTTCGAGCTGAAATTTTGTGAGAAGCCTATTCTAGTGAGGCAGATTGAGAAAAAAATATCAAAAAAATAAAAGAAAAAAAAGAAAAGTTGATTTCTACTAGTGCCTCAATCTCACGACGAGCTCCATTGAGCCCGATTCAGTGCTGTTTATCGTATCCATACTTGATCTTGATCCTGCTTGTTACCATTACTGTTCTAGGACACGTATAGGCCAGCAACTAGGACAAGTGTGCTTTTGGACCATTATTCAGCATTGCTATCTGATTTTGAATTGTGTTCCACATACTTATACTTTTGAGCCTCCCATAGCTACACATATTATCTTCAGATCATTACACCCAGAGGATCTTGCAATCTTGGTACCACTTCCTCACAGGTATCACGAACCGGCCACCGGTTGTACCGTCCACTGCTCGTGTTGGTAAGAACCTTGTAAGGGCTTGGTAAGACGCTCTCTTTAGTAGTGACCTTGAGAGGCACCACCACCTGAGTAGTCAGATTATTAGGGATAACCTTCACTGTTTGTTCCTGTTTTTGTGTCTACCATGGCAGGTGATGATGGAAGTGGGGGTCATACTCCCAAGGACTTCAACGAGTGTGTTAGCCAAGAACAGCTGGATGATGCCAAGAGAGAGATGCACGAGGTCATCACCAAGGCAGTCACCGAGGCGATCATAGGCCTCAAGCTTGGTGAAATCATATCCACGGTTACTGACAGGATTGATGTGTTGGAGGCTCGTCAACAGCACAATCAAGATGAGGACATGGTGTATGATGACCAAGGTAATATAGATGAAGCGGCCACACGGGAAGCACGGCTACGCCGTCGTCTTCGCCGCAACACACAAGGTATGGGTGGTACTCACAACCACAACCACAATCACCAGCAAGGTAATCAGAATCGTGTACCCGATGATCCTTATGCTAAGGTTAAGTTTACCATACCTTCCTTTTCGGGATATTATGATGCTGAGGGGTACCTTGATTGGGAGATGACAGTAGAGCAGAAATTTAGTGCACACCTTGTACCTGAGCAACATAGAGTTAGACAAGCCACTAGTGAGTTTAAAGATTTTGCTATCGTTTGGTGGACCGGTCTAATTGCTGAGGATGCTGCACCTACTACTTGGAATGATCTTAAGTCTGCTATGCGTGATAGATTTGTTCCCCCATCGTACCATAGAGATTTGCGTAAGAAATTGATGCGCTTAGAACAGGGAGATAAAACCGTGCAGGATTATTATGGTGAGCTTCAAAAGGGTTTGATGCGTTGTGCCATAGTTGAGGGAACTGAGGATGCTATATGTAGATTTTACTCGGGCTTGAGGCGTGACATTCAGGACATTGTTGATTACAAAGAATTTCACACTGTCAACCAGTTGTTTCAGTTTGCCATGCTTGCAGAGAAGGAGTTGCAGGGACGTGATTTGCAGAGTAGGAGCAAGGCCACCTACACCCCACGCTCGGTGCCATCTTCGGGGCTGACCAAGCCTGCCTCTTTTCGATCGCCCCCACCTGCGAGCAACAAGCGACCAGTAGCTTCGGAAGCTGCCACAACGCCAAAACCATCTCCTGCGCGTACTTCCGACTCAGGTAAAAAGTTTTTGCAGGAGCCAGCCAAGAGTTCGTCCTCCGTGTCCTCGACGGGAGGCACAACCGTTCAGTGCCACCGCTGCCATGGATTTGGACATGTGCGGAAGGATTGCCCAAGTCAGCGGGCATACATTGCTACCGAAGACGGCTACATTAGTGCCTCCGACATTGAAGATGATGAAGAAGAAGAACCAGAAGAGGCTGCGGAGGCCGGTCATGTTCTGGGTAGCGAGAACACAGCAGCCTTCATGAGCATTATTGTGAAGCGAGTGCTCAGCGTACAGGCACAACAACCAGAGAAGTTTCAGCGCCATAATTTGTTCCAGATTTTCTTCATCATCAACAATCGGCAAGCGCGTGTCATCATTGATGGAGGTAGTTGCAATAATTTGGTGAGTTCAGATTTGGTCAAGAAGCTTGGCTTGGCCACACGTCCACACCCCCATCCATATTATATTCAGTGGTTTAATGATGCGGGGAAAGCTAAGGTAACACAATCTTGCAGAGTTTCTTTTTCCATTGGTTCATATGCTGATTCCGTAGATTGTGATGTTGTACCTATGGAGGCGTGTTCGCTTTTGTTGGGTCGACCTTGGGAATTTGATAATGATGCTTTACACCATGGTAGAAGTAATACTTACACCTTCATGCATAAGGGAAAGAAAATTACTTTACTTCCTATGACCCCTGCTGAAATTGTACAAGCTGAAAAAGAACGAGCTGCTACTTTGCATGAAACTAAATCTGAAAATCAGCAAGTTGCTAATTCTGTTTCCCCACCTAAAAATGATAAGTCTGCACCTATTTCCAAGACTGATGGGATTAAATTGAAGGGTGGAGTTTTACTTGCTAAGAAATGCGACCTTGCTGAAATCTCTGATGATGATGTTTGTTACACTTTGGTGTGCAAACAAACACTGTTTTCCCTTGATAATGATGTTAGCTCGATACCTCCTGTTGTCGCTAACCTTTTGCAGGAGTTTGAGGACATTTTTCCAGCTGACATACCTCCTGGACTGCCACCTATGAGGGGAATTGAGCATCAGATCGACTTGATTCCGGGAGCGACTTTGCCTAACCGAGCTGCTTATCGAACCAACCCCGACGAGACTAAGGAAATTCAGCGCCAAGTCCAAGAGCTTTTGGACCGCGGGTATGTACGTAAAAGCCTTAGTCCTTGTGCCGTTCCTGTGCTTTTGGTTCCTAAGAAAGATGGTACTTGGCGTATGTGTGTTGATTGTAGAGCCATAAATAACATTACCATTCGATATCGCCATCCTATTCCTAGACTTGATGATATGCTTGATGAGTTGTGTGGCGCTATAATTTTTACAAAGATTGACTTGCGTAGTGGTTACCACCAAATTAGAATGAAACTTGGAGATGAATGGAAAACAGCTTTTAAGACTAAATTCGGCTTGTATGAGTGGTTAGTAATGCCTTTTGGTTTGACTAATGCACCAAGTACTTTCATGCGATTAATGAATGAAGTTTTAAGAGCTTTTATTGGACGATTTGTGGTGGTTTACTTTGATGATATCTTGATTTACAGCAAGTCTTTGGATGAACATATGGATCACTTACGTGCTGTTTTTAATGCTTTACGTGATGCACGTTTATTTGGTAACCTTGACAAGTGCACCTTTTGCACGGATCGAGTCTCTTTTCTTGGCTATGTTGTTACTCCACAGGGAATTGAGGTGGATGAGACTAAAATTGAAGCCATAAAGAGTTGGCCGGTTCCCCAGACCGTCACACAGGTGAGGAGTTTTCTTGGTCTTGCAGGATTCTATCGCCGCTTTGTCAAAGATTTCAGCACCATTGCTGCGCCACTGCATGAGTTGACAAAGAAGGGTGTGGTGTTCCGTTGGGGAAAGGCACATGAGGAGTCCTTTTGCACTTTGAAGGACAAGCTTACACATGCTCCTTTGCTGCAACTTCCAAATTTCGGTAAGACTTTTGAGCTTGAATGCGATGCTAGTGGAGTTGGCATTGGAGGTGTCTTGATGCAAGAAGGTAAACCCATTGCTTACTTTAGCGAGAAATTGCATGGCCCTATTTTGAATTACTCTACGTATGATAAAGAATTGTATGCACTTGTACGTTCGTTAGAGACGTGGCGTCATTATTTATGGCCTAAGGAATTTGTTATTCACTCCGATCATGAATCGCTTAAGTATCTTCGTTCTCAAAATAATCTGAATCGTAGACATGCTAAGTGGGTTGAATTCATTGAATCTTTTCCTTATATTATCAAACACAAGAAAGGGAAGGATAATGTGATTGCCGATGCTTTGTCTAGACGTTATACTATGCTGTCCCAACTTGATTGTCGGATTTTTGGGCTTGAATCGATCAAAGAACAATATGCGCTAGACCCTGATTTTAAAGAGGTGTTGCTGAATTGTAAAGAGGGACGTACATGGAACAAGTTTGTGATAAATGATGGATTTGTGTTTAGAGCTAACTGCATATGCATTCCAGTTGGTTCTGTTCGTCTTTTGTTGATGCAGGAAACGCATGGTGGAGGTTTGATGGGACATTTTGGTGCGAAGAAGACAGAGGATGTTCTGGCCACACACTTCTTTTGGCCAAGGATGAGGAGAGACGTTGAGTGGTTCGTGGCTCGCTGTAATACATGTCAAAAAGCTAAGTCGCGCTTGAACCCACATGGTTTGTATATGCCTCTTCCTATTCCTTCGGTTCCGTGGGCGGATATTTCTATGGACTTTGTTTTGGGATTGCCTCGGACGAAGAGGGGGAGTGATAGCGTTTTTGTTGTGGTCGATCGTTTTTCCAAGATGGCACATTTTATACCTTGTCATAAAACAGATGATGCCATTCATATTGCTAACCTCTTTTTCAAAGAGATTGTTCGCTTGCACGGTATGATCGGGAACTCACGTCCCCATTACCTGGTTTTGGCAATGATAGTTCCAAAACCAATCCGTCGCTTCATCTTCCCATTTAAACACACTGCAACCACCAAGGAAGATGCAACGTCTCTGCAACTGGCTCCTCATAAAACGTGAAACTGCCGATCCGTCTTCCATCTTTTCACTATTTAATCTCACCCCAAATCGGCTCTTCTTCACGGCAAACTCCTTCTTCCTCCCAAAGCCAATAGCGCAGAAAACCCCAATCCTTCACCAGCCATGGCAATCTCTTCTTCCTCTGGCTCCAACTCCTTCGGAGACTCTTCCTCCTCCTCTTCTCCTTCTTCTTCCCCTCTCCCTGCTTCTTCCATCGACTCCATTCCGGAGAGCCGAGAGCCGACGCCGGAGTGGGACCCAACCACAGCGTACGAATCGCTGGCTCCTCTGCACTAGGATGCAGAGGAGTTCGACTTCGGGGTCGTCTCCGAGGAGGACGAGCCCAAAACTGAAGGAGAAGACCTCCGGCTCCTATTCCAGGAGGAGTCGGAGAACGGCGACGAGAAAGACCCCTCTTCGGAAGGAGTCGACTCCTCTTCGGAAGAGGAGATCGACTCTCCCTCCGACGACGATGAGCCGATGGGCGGAAAGCCCTTTCGGTTCCTCGGGTCCTCCGAGGAGGACAGCGAGGAAGAAAACAGTGGCGACGATGACAGCTGGAGCGACCTCGGATCTGAAGGTGGCAGCAGCGCCTTCAGCAGCAACGACGACGATGACGACGACAGCAACGACGACGGCAGTGGAGACGCGCCGGCCCGAAGCCCCAAGCGTCGTAGGTACTAGGTACCTACGAGCAGTAGTAGTAGGTAGCATCGTAGGATCACAAAGCCGAAGGATTAATTCCTTTGTAACAATCGGCTTTCCTTGTAATGAACTTTCCTCTAATGAAATCTATTTCTTTTAATTATGTGTGTCCGATTTACTTTCCAAAAAGCTGATGGCAACGCATCAGGCTTCTATAAATATCCAAGAGCCGACAAAATTCAAACTAGAAGCAACCCGCATAAGAGTAGAGTATCACTTCCTCCGAACTCAAAACAAACTCTCCAATCCGAGGGTAATTCGAAAACCCAGCCCTACAAATTCGAGTAAGAACTCTTCAAGCATCTGGAATTCAAATCTGAGCCCACATAAACCAAACCCCATGTCAACGGATCTAAACCATGTCAGATTTTGCAGCTTAGACAACAAACTCTGCAATCGATGATGCGGCAATCTGCGCCTGAAGGTAATATTCAGCCTAACTCTTTTAGTAATCTTCAGCTTACTAAGCCTCTGAAACACTAAACTCTGAAACATGACACCATATGCATACTTCAGAATTTCTGAACTTCAGATGTCAGACATCCTTCTACCGCATCCCTCCAATCTAAAATCTTTCTATCTTGGCCCACGAACTTTCGAAAACCCCATAGATTTGATTTCTTGTGAAGCAAGTAGGATCCCTTTTGTGAGTCAAGACATCGATCTGAACCTCTGGGCCGACTGCTTAAGAGCCTGGCCTAACCCTCCTGAGAGCTGGATTACATGGTACAGTAGAGTAGCAAAGGCTTACATGCCCTTGTGGCAAGATCTGAACATAGCCGATGCACTTAGCTTATCATTATCACCCCTTGACAAAGATGAAAACCTTCTGAAAACCATCAGCTATTTCTGGTCCGATGCTCTGAATTGTTTCCTCTTTGGTCATGGACCCATGACTCCCACTCTGCTAGATGTCACCATGATCACCGGCCTAGACATTGGACCTCCTATTCCAGCTGCCCACAAAATGGCAGAAGTCCCCTTCAAACTTTCTTCCAAGGTTAACTGCACAAACTGGGGCACTTACATGAGTCAGCACATGAAAACAAAAGGTCCAGTGACTGAGAAGGAACACACAGCCTTCTTAAATCTTTGGCTAGAGCACTTTATCTTCAGTGGCCCTTCTTTAGCTCCTACCAAGAACTATCTTCCCTTGGCCTATCACCTGGCCCATGGCAATCACATCGGCCTAGGCAAACTTTTCCTTGGAGAAACCTACAGATATCTCCATTTGATGACATCTAACTTGCTTAACCAAAAGAAACTGAGAACTGGAGGCCCTTGGTGGTTTATTCAATTGTGGGCACAACTGTACTTTGAGCACCATATCCCCAACTTCCAAGGCCTGACCAAGAACTCCTTTCCTGATGAGAGTGGCAAACCAATTAGATGTACTAGCTATGGCCAAGCTTTATTTAGTCTTCCTGGCAGTAAACTGAACTCAACAGATGCAGCAAAATGGTTCAGAGTCTTCTACAAAGGACTGGATAACCCACTCTATTTCCCATTTACTGAATCTGAATCCTTTGAGAATCCAACCGCCTTTAGATTAGATAGCTTTGCCGATGACGACAGCACTCGGCATCTGTATTTTCTAATGATCCGACTTGGCTTCCTCCCTGTTGGCATCAGCACCTCTAATAGAATTATCAAGCCAGGCTATGAATCTTACCAACCAGTCATAGCAGCTCGGCAATTTGGCTTAGGACAAGTCCCTCTCCACTTCCATATTCACCACTTGGTGGAGAGCAGAGCCGATTTGCCTGATGGTCTCACCAGCTCGAGATGCTATAGCATGTTCGATGACCTCCACATTCTAATACCAGCTGATCTGTCCTTTGATCCTTCATCGATCGATTTTAGCACATGGTGGGGAATGTGGAAAACCCATGTTTTCAGAAAAGCTCTAGGTCCTCGACTGCAGCAAATTGATCCTGAATATGTAATCCCCGAGGAAGAGGTACTGAATCTATGCACTTTATTCCTTCCAAGTCCTCTATCCCTTTCTCTTGGCTAATCCTGCTCACCCTGTTGGCAGCAACAAGATGGTCCAGAACCTATGACCAGCAACGGGGAGCCATTCCACTTTCTTTCAACTACCCCTGATGTACTCTTCTGCAAGGGATCACCAACGATGAAGAAAGTGATAATGACTATTCAGCCAGACGTACTTCAGTCGGCTTCCAAATGAAGACAAGCTTCTGCAATTGTTGCCCCCCGAGTCTTGACCAAGAAAAGGAAGATGATCACGAGGCGTGTCATCAAGAAACCAACACCAGCTTCTCCGAGTCCATCAGAGTCCAATACTAACTAGGTAACTCATCTTTCTAGAACTTCTTCTTTATTTTATGCACATGTACTCTGGTTGACTGTAGTTCTAGTTCCAAGACGCAGCTGAAGACATCCCCAATGCAGAAAGCTCAGAACAACATGAGATGGCTACAACTCCTAATGCACTGATGGAGGCCAACGAGGAACAAGCTGATACAGCCGATGCTCTTGATGTCAACACAAGCTCTAACAGGATGATCGCTCTTGAACCGCCCAACGCTTCTTCTTCAGAATAGGTAACATTACAAAACCAATTCTGAATCAGCCGATAGCTTCATAAACGCACCTCGCTCTAACTTCAGATATGTCCATAGGGCTTTGATATTTCAGGTTTGCTTTCCTTTGACCCAGCATCAATGGGTCTGACTGTCCCTGGAGCAGAAACCCCATCTTTGCAGCAATCGGCTAATTTGGCACATCAGCTTCATCTCATCAAGGATCTACTATCTGCTCCACTCACTGCTCTAGTTGGCGATTCCAGTGAAATAAAGAACATCTTCGAGCAAATAGAATCCCAACTCCCGGAGCCACTGCAAATCAAGCTTTGGCCAGCCAGCAATCTTCCATTCTTCCGGGTAGAAGTGAATAAAGCACAACAGAGAATAGAAGCACGTCGCTCTCAAACTTCTCTGAAAGTTGACATTGCTCAAAAGTGCAAGGCCCTCAACCAGAAGAAGGCAACTCTAGATATCAAAGCTGACGTGTCTGCCAGCATGAACCGACTCGACCTCCTGAAGAAAGAACTGGCAGAACTCGAAGAAAAGGTTCGTACCACCAAGAGACTCATCCAGGCCGAGGAAGCTTCCATTGCAAACTCCAAACAAGAGACCCAGGAAATAGCCGAGCAGATACAAGTAGAGTTTGCAGAGATAAGCACCTTGAGTCGGCAGATAGTATCAGGCGATGACAATGATGACGAAGCAATCATAGCACGAGCGGATTCCGTCTGCACAGAAGCCATCCATGCCATAGAAGAATTCCTGAACCAATAGATAGGCTCAAGAAACAATTAATACTGCCTATTAATCCTGAAACTTGTACTGTTAAAAACATCTTAAGTCAATGGTCGCACATCGGCTATCTTGCTTTTCATATATATTTCTACTAGCCAACTCAACGTGCTGGCTTCCAATTCATTTTTTCTTTTACCGGCCAACTCAATGTGTTGGCCTATCTTTTTTTTTACCGGCCAACTCAACGTGTTGGCCTTTCTCTCTCTTTTTTTTACTGGCCAACTCAACGTGTTGGCCTTTCTTAGTATAGCTAGATGGATGTCATCGGCTCTTGTTACTCGCTTTCCCACATGCTCGGGAAGTACTTCTTGAGGTGCTGACCATTGACAGCAACATGAAACTTGACGCCGTCCAATTCCTCGAGCATGTATGCATTCCCAGGCAAAACCTGATCAATCTTGTACGGCCCGTGCCAAGTTGGAGACCATTTACCAAACTTTTTATCCTTAGTTCCCAATGGCAATACTGCCTCCCAAACCAAGTCTCCAACCTAGAAATTCTTAGGCTTGACTTTCTTGTTGTACGCACGAGCAACTTTAGCCTTATTTTCCTTGATCTTCTCCAGCAACCAAAGCCTTAGCTCTGTCAGGTCCTCCACATTATCGTTCATCAAGGCTGCATACTGTTCAGCAGATAGATCATTCTGAAAGTCAACACGCCTTGATCCGGCCGTGATCTCCCATGGTAACACAGCGTCTTGGCCGTAGACTAAATGGTACGGCGACGTCTTGGTGGACCCGTAACATGAAATACGACATGCCCACAAAGCTTCTGACAACACCTCATGCTAGCGCCTAGGATATTCATCGATCTTTCTCTTTATGAGCTTGATGAGGCTCTGGTTGGATGCTTCAGCCTGTCCATTAGCTTGGGCATAGTATGGAGATGATCTGATCAGCTTAATCCCCATGTCATCGGCAAATTTCCTGAACTCCTCTGATATAAAGACCGATCCTCCATCGGTCGTAATGGTCTGAGGGATCCCAAATCTGTGAATGATGTGCTCTTTGACAAAGCTGATCACATCTTTTGACGCTACTGACCTCATGGGCACTGCCTCTACCCACTTTGTGAAATAATCTGTAGCAGCTAAGACCCACTGGTGACCTTTGCTAGATGACGGGTTGATCTGACCAATCATGTCCATGGCCCAACCTCTGAATGACCACGATTTGATGATAGGATTCATTACTAATGCTGGCACTATCTGAATCTTGCCGAATCTCTGACATGCTTGACATCCCTTGTAATATTTGAAGCAATCCTCAAGCATGGTAGGCCAGTATTATCCCGATCGCCCAATCAGCCACTTCATCTTATGAGCCGATTGGTGAGTACCGCAGGCTCCTTCATGAACCTCATGCAAGAGCCGATTTGACTCTGAAGGTCCCAGACATTTCAGCAGTAGTCCTTCCAAGGTCCTGTAGAACATGTCATCCCCTATCAGAACATATTTCATGGCCTTGAGTCTTATCCTTATGGGTGCCCCCCGAGCCGAATCTTTCAAGTAATTGAAGATATCGGCTCTCCAGTCTCCGGGTTCTAGAAACTGAACCTCTACATCGACTCCATCGGCTGTCTCCTTGTAGCCAGAAGCCATCTGTGCCAAATCATTGGCTTCATTGTTCAGAGTCCTGCGTATCCAGTTGAAATTGATGTACCTGAATTGTGACATCAACTCACGGCACTGCATCCATATTGGAAAAAGAGCCTCGCTCTCACATCTATATTCTTCCGTGAGCTGAGAAATCACCTGCTTTGAATCTCCAAAAATTCAACCGCTTCTGCACCAGCTTCGAGGAGCAGTTCCATCCCTTTGTGAACGGCTTCATATTCCACCAAATTATTGGTGCATGGGGCAGTCATCCTGATGGAGAAGGAGTAAGTCGCCCCTCTAGGCGACACCAACAGAATTCCCACACCGCATCCATCATCACAAGCAGATCCGTCAAAGAACATAGCCCAAGCACGAATGAATAGCGCAGCAATATCAGTGCTGATCCTGTCTGCAACAAGATCCGCCAGTGCCTGTCCTTTGACTGCTTTCGCGGGCTGATATCAGATATCGAACTCTGACAATGCAAACATCCATTTTCCAAGCCGACCTCTTAGGACAGGAGTCGACAGCATATGCTTTATGACATCCGATTTGCATATGACAATTGTTTCCGCCGAGAGCAAAATATGATGAAGCTTTGTACATGTAAAGAATAAGCAAAGGCAAAGCTTCTCGATTTCAAGATACCTGGTCTCGGCGTCTAACATGCGCCTGTTGAGGTAGAAAACCACCCTCTCCTAGCCGTCGTGCTTCTGGACTAACACCGAAGCAATGGACGTGTCACCCACGGATAAGTACACATAGAACGGCCTATCTTGCTGAGGAGGAACCAGCACTGGAGGCTTTGACAAATATTCTTTGATTTCATCGAAGGCTTGCTGCTATTTTGCCCCCAAGCGAAACTCATCATCTGATTTGATCTTCACTAAACCCATGAACGGTTCAATGCACCCAGACATATTAGAAATAAATTGTCTAACAAAGTTAATTTTACCGATGAGCTTCTGCAACTCTTTCTTCGTAGTAGGTGGCTTCATCGTTTTCATAGCTTCTTGACTCTTCGGGCCGATCTCGATTCCCCATTCATGCACCAGGAATCCCAGAAATTGACCGGCCGACACGCCAAAGGCACACTTCTTTGGGTTCATTTTGAGCCCAAACCTTCGAGTCCGTTCCAGAACTTGGCACAGATCTTCTAGGTGCCTCCCAGCTGATTTGGACTTGACCACAACATCATCAATATAGATCTCTACCAATTTGCCGATGAGATCATGAAAAATATAATTCAAGGCATGTTGGTACGTTGCACCGGCATTTTTCAGTCCAAAGGTCATTACCAAGTATTCGAACAAGCCTACCGCGCCTGGTACTCTGAACGCGGTCTTGTTCATGTCTTCTGGGGCCATGAAGATCTGGTTGTAGCCGGCATTACCGTCCATAAAACTCATCATTTTGTGGCCGGCAGCTACATTGATCAATGTCTCTGCAACAGGCATCGGGTATTCATCCTTTGGCGTAGCTCTGTTGAGATCTCTAAAATCGACGCAGACACGCCATCAGCCATCCTTCTTTTGCACCGGTACTACGCTAGAGATCCATTCTGCATACCGGCACGGCCTGATGAACCCAGCATCCAGCATCTTCTCCACCTCTTTCTTGACTTCTTCTAGGACTTCGTGTAACACCCGGTTTATAAAAGGACATAAACCGAGCAATCATATACGTGCCAGGATCAAGTCACACGTATATACAACAGAATGAATAGTATATCACAGCACATATCATGTAAAAAGATATAATAAGGCGAATACGAATGTTATTTATTACATTAATGACAGAATGTCTGATACAGAGTAAGCGGAAGTGTAAAAACATATACGAGAAGCTCTCGGAAGTAGGGCGCCACAGGGACGTCGACTGGGAGACGAACGCCTAGAAGTCCTCGTAGTCCTGGTAGCGCTGAGCGAACTCCCTCGCGTCGGCAGGAACTGAGCAGCAGTAGAGTATCCCCAAGAGGAAAAAAAAGTGGAGTAGGCAAGGGTGAGTACACAACTTGTACTCAACAAGTATAACACAAACTATGAGGCTTTAAGGTTGGCTGACTGACTGCATTAGCTTTTAAGTCTTGGCAAAATTTTATTCAAGCTAATTACTACAAGTTGATGAATTACCATAAACCCAGTTACATAGTAATTAATCAAAATTAATCAGGCTACTACTGAGAACCAAACCGAAACCACCAAGGTAACCCCGAGAGGCACCCCCCTCGTCGGAAGGAGATAACCCCAATAATCAAAAGGAGGATCTGGCTCATGACCGTTAGCACGGCTAGTATACCAGTTTTACACACTGCAGAGGTTGCACATCTTCACCCACAAGTCGTGAGCTACGCTAGTTGTTCATCACACTTCCTTAGGTGAGATGACTAGCAAACTCACTACGAGGCCATTACAAAGGATCAAGTTGGTAAGGTGTAACCTCTAAGGAATCAGGCTCCGCAACGATGGTAACCACCTCGAGGGGTACGCAGACCAAGCCTCATAGCCTGGGCACCATTGAAGCTCGCCACCCCTCCTGCCCCATCGGTAAGATACTCCCGAACCAAAATGACCTAATTAGTAAGCCAAGACCGTCCCATTCCAGTCTTGTGGTAGCTCTGTTGTCCCAGGTTGTCGCTATATGAACCGGTCCTTATGGAGAGTGGCCAACCAGGCAGTAAGCACTGTGCTGGCCCCCTAAACCATGTTTCTAACAAAACCAATTTTAACAAGACGTGAGCCCCTCAAACGGGCCACTCTCAGAATTAAGTTGCATATACCATTAATCAAATTAATTAAAAAGGACCAAGTGTGTTATAGCGCGACACCTAGCACAACTAACCAAAATGCAACCCAAAGGATATATATAAAGGATATAAAGTGGCTAGGAAAGTCCTTATAGCCATACAGTATTAAAATGTAGTATGAAATTGTATTTAAAAGTGATAGGTTGTTTATGTTATACTTGCCTTCCTCATACTGTTCCTGCTGCTCAAACTGCTCTGAAGATGGTGTCTGCTCCGGGTACTGGTGCTCCTCCGAAGGATCAACGTCTACTCACGATCGCAACGCCAAAACAAGTCCACATATACACATACATGCAAACAAGAGCAAAAACTAAGAAACAATACATCAATACATAGAAACAGCACACTAAGCTAGTCTAAAACTATTCTACGCATTACAACGATCGCGTGCACATAAAGAACACCTAAAACGGAGCTAGAACATGAAAACTAGAGCAAAAACAAGGTCTAGGGGCTTTTCTGCAAGAAAAACTAAGTTTCTGGGGGTTTTCTGCAAAAACCGAGGACCTAAATGTAATTAAACATTAACTCTGGGGTCTAACTCATAAAAATAGCAGGTCTGGATGGTGGGTTCAATTTTAAAGAAGTTCGGGGGTCTAAGCGTTAAAAACTGGGCCTGGATGTAATTACTTTTCTACAAACTAGGACTGCGGGTTTATTTTGAAAGACAACAGGGGCTCTTTTGCAAGAAAGACAGGCGCTGACCATTTTCCGGTCCAGTTGACCTCGGGCTGGTTTATTTCGGGCCGTCCGATGGAGATCGCGCGGCCTAGAAGGGACTCAGCGCGCGGGGCGGCGGCGCTGACCGCCGGAGCGCGGCTCTGCAGCGGCGAGCTCGCCGGAGCAAGCCAAAACGGCGCTCCCGTGCATGGTTTGGCCTGGGATTTGGCCTAGGAGCTCGAGAACGGCACGCGTGGTCCAGCTGTGTCTAAGGCGAGGGTTGACGGGGCTCGGAGCGGCAGTTCCAACCGCGGCGGCGGATCTGTGCGGCGGCACTTGCCGACGTGCGCGCGTGCACGCCGTGCAGGGCTCGGATCCGAGTGCTGCGCGAGAGAGGGAACCCTTCTAGGGCCTTAGCGAAGCACGACAAGGCCTCGGGAGGTAGTTCCTACAGCGGCGACGGCAGCTCGGGCGGCGGAGGCCTCAGGCGAGAGGCGGCGGCGGCCGAAAAGCCTAAAGACTACTCGGATCGGAGTGGAAAGGAGAAAAGGAAGGGAAAGGGTTCACCTAGGGCTCGAATTCGGATGGGAATACGGCGCGTAGGGGCGTCGGCGATGGAACTCGGCAGCGGCTAAGGGGCGGCGTTCGCGGAGGAGTCGGAGAAGAGGGCCTCGGAGCTTCTGGTTCCGATGGCTCAACGCGAGGGCCTCCGGCGATGCTGGTGGGCAGAGCGGCGCGGTCGGAGCGGCACGGCCGGCGATGAATTTCGACGGTGAGGCTCTCGGGCGGCGGAGCAGAGACGGTAGTGCTGCGCAAAGCGAGGGGGCCGGGAGTGGGGGATAGGAAGAGGGGAAAGGCTCGAGCGCTAATTAAGAGGGGAGGAGGAAGACCCGGGCACGCGGGGTTCGCGCGGGGAAGGAGGGAATCGCGGCTGTGAGCTCGGTCGGACGGCATGGGGAAGAAGAAGGAAGGTGAGAGGAGGGCGCCGACAAGCGAGCCCGGGGCGTCAGAGAGAGGGGGCAACGCGCGAGCGGCCGAGCGCGTGGTGTGGAAAGGAGAGGCTGCCCGGCGGGCCCAGGTGAGGCCGCTCGGTCGGTCTGCGGGGCGAGCGCGTGACGCGGCCGGCTGTGCGCGCGGAGGGAGAGCTGGGCCGCGGCGTTGGCGCTGGCGCTGGCGGCGTGCGGAGGGATGGGCCGCGCACGGGAGCAGGCCCGGGAAGAGAGGGAGAGGAGGAGGAGGCGGACTAGGCTGCTGGGCCGCGGGAAAAGAAGTGGGCCGCGGGGAAAGAAACTTGGGCTGGGTTGGGTTGGCTGTTGGGCTGCTCTTTTTTCTCTTCTATTTCCTTCCGTATTCTATTTCTAACCAAACTCAAATCTATTTGAATTCAAAAGAATTTGAATTTGAATTCAAACTCCTATACAATCAAACAAAATAAAACCATGCACCAGCATGAATGCAACAACAAGTTTAAACCTAGAGAAAATTTTAATTACTTATGAAACAAAATTGGATTAAATGCAAGACTAAGCAAATTAAATCCTAGAAAATTAAATAAAGCCAATTAAATTTATTATTAAATACTGAAATTTGAATTAGGGTGTTACAAATCCTACCCCCTTACAGGAATCTCGTCCCGACATTCTGGGCTGGCTAGCAAAGAGATTTGGATATGTCTTCATCAACTCCTCTTCCTTCTTCTGGCAAGTCTTCCGGAAAGACGTCTGGGAATTCAGACACCACGCGAATACCATCCGTGGGTCTAGCCTCCATCTGATGAAGAAAACCAAAAGGCTCTGTAGCACTGACTGTCACCTCTTGGCCATTAGATGCTAACAAGTGAACTGACCGCTGAGCACAATCAATTCTGACTCCCCACTTGGCAAGAGTATCCATTCCCAGAATCACATCAATACCCTTGGTGTCTATCACCATCAGATTTGTACTGAACTTTACTCTCCCTATGGAAACACTAACTCTGGGGCAGGAGATATGAGACCTCAATTGTCCTCCAGGTGAAGATACTAACATGCACTTCTTTAAAGTGTTAGTACGAATACCATGATGCTCGACAAAAGACTGTGCAATAAAGGAATGCGTAGCACCAGTATCGAACAACACTGTAGCTGGATATGAGTTGACCATGGACGTACCAATAACCACGTTCGGAGACTCGGCCGCTGACTCGGCCATCACATGGTTCACCTTCCCCTGTCGTGGCGCTCTGGGTTGGGCTGGGCGCCCCTGCTGTCCTGCCTGCCGTGGAGCCGGTGAAAGGCGCTTCTGTGGACAACTTTTGGCATAATGACCTTTTTGCCCGCATTGGTAGCACATGCGGTGGTGGTGAATGGCGTTACTTGGTTGACCTCCATGTGAACTTAGCATCACATCTTGCATCATTTCTGCTACTTGCTCTTTGGACTCCTTGCGACCGCGTGGCTGAATCACATTCATAGTGATAGTCAACCCATCAACATAATCATGGAGAGCTTGATTCTCGACCTGTGTATCTCTAGAGCACTTAGGAGCCTTTCTCTTCTAGATGGTCTGTAGCTCATCGACCGACGGGGAGTCAAGGAAAAGGGAATCCTCTGCTAGCTGCTCTTGATGGGACATCTTTCTCTTTGTACTGGAGGACAACCTCTGGTTCCTCCTAGTTGTGGCTTCATCTTCAGTCGCACGAACTTGACGACAAGGAACGCCATAGAATTGGCAACACGGGCAAGTTTTCTCACCATCACCCATTGCACTGTCTCTAAGGTCTTTTTGTTCTGCCGACATCTGAGCTGGGGGAAAGAGGAAACACAGATTGGTAAGGTCAAGGAAGAGAGAAAAACTCCACTATTTAAGGTTCTATCTTATTTAGACAACACTGCCCATGCATCACTGCTGCTAACTCAAGATAGGTGTTACATAAATCCGAGAAAAAGGGAACTGTAGCATAACTCTTCTGCCTCATCTGAGAGATTCTCAAATTCTCTTGTACTATCCGTAGGCCGGGGTGTCACATCCCTACCCCCTTACAGAAACCGAAGTCCTCGTCGGTGAATCTCTGAGTATCACCTCTTCTTTGCGCTATCCTTCTTCTCAACAAAAGACAGAAGCCCAAGGCATGATAAGGTAGAGAGGATAGAGTGGATGGTTTTACCCCCAACGATCTAACTCATTTTATTATTTAATTAACTTTAACTTAAGACTGATTTTCTTTAAACAAATTTTAACTACTAAACTATGCAATCAACCAAAGACCCAAATCAAACATTTGCATAATAACAAACATACAAATTTATACTTTAGCCGAGTTTAACACACAACTCGACTAACACAACGTGTCGCAGAACGTGCTATCATATTATTATAAAGGGGTCATCTAGCTTATACCTATGAGGGTCAAACGATTTTCTTCAGGACAGAATCTACGGAAACTATTCTATAGAGAGAAATCAAGGCAAGATGAGTAAGAATCTTGGAATTCAAGGAATATAATAGCAAAATAGTTTCAACAAACAAGGCTGAGAGAGAAGTCCTAAAACTCGACCAGTTCTATCTAGGCTTTCGTCCTACAGTCGATACGTCTCTGATACCACTCTGTAACACCCGGTTTATAAAAGGACATAAACCGAGCAATCATATACGTGCTAGGATCAAGTCACACGTATATACAACAGAATGAACAGTATATCACAGCACATATCACGTAAAAAGATATAATAAGGTGAATACGAATGTTATTTATTACATTATTGACAGAATGTCTGATACAGAGTAAGCGGAAGCGTAAAAACATATACGAGAAGCTCTCGGAAGCAGGGTGCCACAGGGACGTCGACTGGGAAACGAACGCCTAGAAGTCCTCGTAGTCCTGGTAGCGCTGAGCGAACTCCCTCGCATCAGCAGGAACTGAGCAGCAGTAGAGTATCCCCAAGAGGAAAAAAAAAGTGGAGTAGGCAAGGGTGAGTACACAACTTGTATTCAACAAGTATAACACAAACTATGAGGCTCTAAGGTTGGCTGACTGACTGCATTAGCTTTTAAGTCTTGGCAAAATTTTATTAAATCTAATTACTACAAGTTGATGAATTACCATAAACCTAGTTACATAGTAATTAATCAAAATTAATTAGGTTACTACTGAGAACCAAACCGAAACCACCAAGGTAACCCCGAGAGGCACCCCCCTCGTCGGAAGGAGATAACCCCTCTAATCAAAAGGAGGATCTAGGCCGCTCATGACCGTGAGCATGGCTAGTATACCAGTTTTACACTCTGCAGAGGTTGCACATCTTTACCCACAAGTCGTGAGCTGACTACAAGTTGTTCATCACACTTCCTTAGGTGAGATGACTAGCAAACTCACTACGAGGCCGTTACAAAGGATCACATTGGTAAGGTGTAACCGCTAAAGAATCAGGCTCCGAAATGATGGTAACCACCTCGAGGAGTACGCAGACCAAGCCTCGTAGCCTGGGCACCATTGAAGCTCACCACCCCTCCTGCCCCGTCGGTAAGTTACTCCCGAACCAAAATGACCTAATTAGTATGCCAAGACCATGCCATTCCAGTCTTGTGGTAGCGTTGTTGTCCCAGGTTGTCGCTCTATGAACCGGTCCTTATGGAGAGTGGCCAACCAGGCAGTAAGCACCGTGCTGGCCCCCTAAACCATGTTTCTAACAAAACCAATTTTGACGAGACGTGAGCCCCTCAAATGGGCCACTCTCAGAATTAAGTTGCATATACCATTAATCAAATTAATTAAAAAGGACCAAGTGTGTTATAGCACGGCACCTAGCACAACTAACCAAAATGCAACCCAAAGGATATATATAAAGGATATAAAGTGGCTAGGAAAGTCCTTATAGGCATACAGTATTAAAATGCAGTATGAAATTGCATTTAAAAGTGATAGGTTGTTTATGTTATACTTGCCTTCCTCGTACAGCTCTTGCTGCTCAAACTGCTATGAAGATGGTGTCTGCTCTGGGTACTGGTGCTCCTCCGAAGGATCAACGTCTACTCACGATCGCAACGCCAAAACAAGTCCACATATACACATACATGCAAACAAGAGAAAAAACTAAGAAACAGTACATCAATACATAGAAAAGAGCACACTAAACTAGTCTAAAACTATTCTACGCATTACAACGATCGCGTGCACATAAAGAACGCCTAAAACGGAGCTAGAACGCGGAAACTAGAGCAAAAACAAGGTCTAGGGGCTTTTCTGCAAGAAAAACTAAGTTTATGGGGGTTTTCTGCAAAAACCGAGGACCTAAACATAATTAAACATTAACTCTGGGGTCTAACTCATAAAAACAGCAGGTCTGGATGGCGGGTTCAATTTTAAAGAAGTTCGGGGGTCTAAGCGTTAAAAACTGGGCCTGGATGTAATTACTTTTCTACTAACTAGGACTGCGGGTTTATTTTGAAAGACAATAGGGGCTCTAATGCAAGAAAGACAGGCGCTGACCATTTTTCGGTCCAGTTGACCTCGGGCTGGTTTATTTCGGGCCGTCCGATGGAGATCGCGCGGCCCAGAAGGGACTCAGCGCGCGGGGCGGCGGCACTGACCGCCGGAGTGCGGCTCCGCGGCGGCGAGCTCGCTGGAGCAAGCCAAAATGGTGCTCCCGTGCATGGTTTGGCCTGGAATTTGGCCTAGGAGCCCGAGAACGGCACGCGTGGTCCACCTGTGTCTAAGGCGAGGGTTGACGGGGCGCGGAGCGGCGGTTCCAACCGCGGCGGCGGATCTGTGCGGCGGCACTTGCTGACATGCGCGTGTGCGCGCCGTGCGGGGCTCGGGTCCGAGTGCTGCGCGAGAGGGGGAACCCTTCTAGGTCCTTGGGCGGTAGCTCCTACAGTGACGGCGGCAGCTCAGGCGGCGGAGGCCTCGGGCGAGCGGCGGCGGCGGCCGAAAAGCCTAAAGACTACTCGGATCGGAGTGGAAAGGAGAAAAGGAGGGGAAAGGGTTCACCTAGGGCTCGAATTCGGATGGGAATACGGCGTGTAGGGGCGTCGGTGATGGAGCTCGGCGGTGGCTAAGGGGCAGCATTCGTGGAGGAGTCGGAGAAGAGGGCCTCAGAGCTTCTGGTTCCGATGGCTCAATGCGAGGGCCTCCGGTGATGCTGGTGGGCAGAGCGGCGCGGTCGGAGCGGCACAGCCGGCGATTAATTTCGACGATGAGGCTCTCGGGCGGCGGAGCAAAGACGGCGGTGCTGCGCAAAGCGAGGGGGTCCGGGAGTGGGGGATAGGAAGAGGGGAAAGGCTCGAGCGCTAATTAAGAGGGGAGGAGGAAGACCCGGGTACGTGGGGTTCGCACGGGGAAGGAGGGAATCGCGGCGGTGAGCTCGGGCGGACGGCGCGGGGAAGAAGAAGGAAGGTGAGAAGAGGACGCCGACAAGTGGGCCCGGGGTGTCAGAGAGAGGGGGCGATGCACAAGCGGCCGAGCGCGTGGTGCAGAAAGGAGAGGCTGCCCGGCGGGCCCAGGCGAGGACGCTCGATCGGTCTGCGGGGCGAGCGCGTGATGCGGCCGGCTGTGCGCGCGGAGGGAGAGCTGGGCCGCGGCGTTGGCGCTGGCGCTGGCGGCGTGCGGAGGGATGGGCCACGCACAGGAGTAGGCCCGGGAAGAGAGGGAGAGGAGGAGGAGGCGGACTGGACTGCTGGGCTGCGGGAAAAGAAGTGGGCCGCGGGGAAAGAAACTTGGGCTGGGTTGGGTTGGCTGTTGGGCTGCTCCTTTTTCTCTTCTATTTCCTTCCCTATTCTATTTCTAACCAAACTCAAATCTATTTGAATTCAAAAGAATTTGAATTTGAATTCAAACTCTTATACAATCAAACAAAATAAAACCATGCACCAGCATGAATGCAACATCAAGTTTAAACCTAGAGAAAATTTTAATTAGTTATGAAACAAAATTGGATTAAATGCAAGACTAAGCAAATTAAATCCTAGAAAATTAAATAAAGCCAATTAATTTATTATTAAATACTAAAATTTGAATTAGGGTGTTACACTTCGGCCTTCATCTGGCGTGCTCGTTGCTGAAACGGCCGAAACCCTTTCTTGAGCGGGAGCCGATGCTCGACATTCTATCTAGACCGGGCATCTCAGTGTAGTCCCACGCGAAACAATCCCGGTACTCTTTCAACAGCGCAATCATCTCCTCACGCAAGACCGGATCCAACTTCTTGCTGATAAATGTCGGCCGTGGCTTATCCCCAGGACCGATGTCAACCTCTTCCAAATCGTCAGCTGACGTGAACCCATATCCCAGCTTGCCGTTGTCCGAAAAACCAGCTGCAAACGCAGGCGAGTCTTCGCTATCCACAAGATCAGCGGCAAACACAGGGAGACGACAAGAAAAATTATTTGGCCAACCGCACGGGCTGGCCACTTCTATACTTCCATTATCATCCGAAACCAAATAGTCGATTAATGGCCAACTGCCAGAGCAGGCCATCGTATGTACATGATGTAACAATTCCAACCCCAAACAGGATTTTTCTATTTTTTGGGGCCGGTCGCTGGGACCGGCCTCTCTATCTCTATTACATCCCGTAGCGTGACAGGATGCATCTACTCTGTGAGGCCAATGGATAAGACCAGCCTCAGTCCATTTTTTGTCGCTTCGATCCGATCTCAATCTTCCAGGGCGATCCCTGAGATCGGCTATTGTCCATCCGTATCCCAAGCGTTCATGTCTGCGAGCGAGACCTCGCTGGAGTCATCTGCATGGACCACCTCCACTTCATCGCCATCCCATTGGACTAGATACTGATGCATTGTGGAAGGGATACAATAGTTGGCGTGGATCCAATCCCTCCCAAGCAATACCATGTATATACTCTTGCTGTTGACGATGAAGAACGAAGTCGGGATCGTCTTGCAGCCCACTATCAACTCCACATTAAGAACCCCCATTGCCTCTGATGGTTGTCCGTTGAAGTCATTAAGCATCACATTAGTCTTGATTAGATCGGCAGAAGAACGCCCCAACCGGCGCAGCACTGAATATGGCATCAGGCTGACTGCAGCACCGGTGTCAACCAGCATCCTGTTAACAGGTTTACCGTTGATGAAGCCCTTGAGATACAACCCCTTCAAATGTTTGTAGCTTTTTTCCTTTGGCTTCTCGAAGATAATCGACTGGGGGCCAAGATCCAACTGTGCAACAGGCAAATCCTCCGGTTGGGGTGCCCGGAACTCAGATGGGAGTACGAACACCATGTTCACATCAGCTGATGGCTTCTCATCGGCTTTTGTCTGCTTGGGGCGCCACTCTTTTCTTGGAGGGCGCCTTTCCACCCTTCGCGGGTGCTTGACTTGTTCCGCGAGGTCCGGACGCGCCTTCCCATCAGGACACCACCGTGGGCGATGGTACCTGTCTTCTTCTTCTGGCTCAGAATCACCCCTGGCCGACCGGTCGACATGTTCATTGTGACGCACTTTGGGCCCCAAGCGTCGAAACACCAAAGTATCGCCTAACTGGCGTGTCCGAGGCCTGCACTCCAGACAATCATTTATAGTGGGCAATCGGCTCATGCTGGAATTCCAGCAGTACCTGAAGAACGGGCAATGCCAGTGGTCGCGTACGGCCTGGCGTTTTCCCAGCATCCTCCCTGTGCGGCACTCGTACTCCTCTTCTTCCGATTGATATCGGCGACGCATCTTGTGCTGATACTCATATTTTTCCAGGAGTCGATCGGAAGCAGGAAGCTGATTACGGATGTGATGCACTTGCTCTTCAGTAATATGCTGTCGCCCTGACTCATTTTGATCCTGGGGCTGTTTGACAGAAACGGCCTCTCTCCTTTGCTCGTCACGACGGCGTACGGGCCCCGCCATGTTGATTTGGAATGAAAAATTCTGGCCCGTAGGAGTGAAGTCCGACAACTCTACCACGTTGGCTTGTGGGAAGGGCTTCGTGTCGACCTTCATCGTGTGTTGAGCCAGAAATAATCGGCCTTGCTCGATAGCCGATTGGATCTAACGATGTAGCTCCTTGCATTCACCCGTGGCATGAGTGAACGAGTGGTGCCATTTGCAGTACAACCTTCCCTGCAGCTCTTGTGCTGTCGGTAGCTTGTGATTCTCTGGGAGCTTCAGCTATTTTTCTTTGAGGAGCAGATCAAATATCTGCTCAGCTTTGGTCACGTCGAAGTCGAAGCCCTTCACAAGCCCCTGCTGTTTGACCCACTTGCACGGGACAGGGTTGGCCCCCCGAGTCCACTCTGCCACGGCCATTTCTTGCTCCTCGCCAGAGTCATCAGATTCATCTGCCTGGGCCATGTTTACATGGCGCTTGAACTTGTCCTGGTATAGCTCAGGATGGTAGAGCTCATATGCCGTAAGCTTCTGCACCATGTGTGCCAGAGAGGTGAACTCCAACTGAAAAGCCAGATCTTTGATCGGCTTAGCGAGTCCCAAAACAGCCAAATCGACTGCCTCCTTCTCTATGATGCGCGATGAGTAGCATCGGTTCTTGACTTCTCTGAAGCACTGTATGTATTCCGATACAGTCTCTCCTCGCTTCTGCCTAACTTGGGCGAGGTCGACAATCCCAGCTTCAGCAGCCTTTGACTGATACTGGGTATGGAACTGATCTTCCAGCTGCCTCCAAGTTCGAATTGAATCTGGAGCCAATGACGCGTACCATCCAAAAGCTGGGCCTTTAAGAGATTGGCCGAAGAACCGGACCCTCAGAGGATCTAATACTGAGATTATCCAAAGCTGCGTTAAGTATCGTCTCACATGCTCGATGGAGCTGGCTCCTTCTGACCCATTGAATTTGGTGAACTCAGGGAGCCGATAATTGGGTGGCAACGGGATCAAGTCATAGTCACTTGGATACGGCTTGGAATAGCCGATCGCCTTTCTCTTGGGCAGGATACCGAATTGGTCTCTCAGTATTGCACTGACCTACTCCACACTAAGAACTCCTGGGGCCGATGGCTCAGCACTCGGCCCAGTAGCGTACTTTACCAACCACGCTTGTTTCTCCACGTCTGCTCCAGAAGCTCCTGGATTTACTATCTGCACCGAGCGCATTGGATTGGCGCTGTCAGGAATGTAGGCGCACGTGTAGACGTGCGGGATCTCCTTGGGCGGCTCAGTGAGGAATTGGCCTTCTCCAGGATCACCGCCGATCTTGTGGACGACGTAGATCGGCGAATTTTGTGGTTTTGGAGCCGCAAATGAGAACGGTAATAGCGGCCTAGTATGCAGTGCAACTTCCTCTGTGTGACTCCTCAGGGTTGGTCCCGATGGAGAGTACTAGTTCTTGATTATCTCCTAGATGACGTGATGCGCCACGCGCTCGAGCTCGTTCATCAAGCTCTGAGAGTGCCGATGAAGCGTATGGGCCACCATGTAGTTCATCTCCTGACGCAGGGCCCTGGTGCGCTCCTCTGATGGTACAGACAAATCTACATTGTCGAGAGCGCCTTCAGGCGAGAACCCCTTCCACTTAATGCCATGGTTGCGGGTCCTCTCAAAAGAGCCGATGAGATCGGCTTCCAACAGAGCTTTGATCTCATCATACTTCTTCTTGTGTTCAGGAGGGAGTTCTTCATACGTGATGGGCTTGGGAGTGGGTTCTTGATCTTGAGCTCTAGACATTGTCACAGGGGACGTTGTTGTCGAGAAGTGTCCCACCGGGTGTGCCAGAATGTGTTGTCGGTCGAAACCCACCGGCGAGCAGCGACAGGCAACACAAAGAGCCGGGAGGTTGCTGGGGCGCTGGCAGGCACTGCTCCCTCGTCGACGGCCCGCAATTCCAGCACACGCCGAGGCTTGTAAAGACGCAGGGCGTGCCACCTGATCTATACCTGATCAGGAAGGTGCGAACGTGCTTGCAACGATTAGCCTGCACACACAAACACATGGAAACATAAGTCCGAGCCGTGGTCGGCTCCCCGGGACGACTCTTGCATCGGCTTTAAAGAGCCGATCGAGTCCCTGTGTCAGATTGGATCTGCATCTATCCAGATATCGATAAATAAAGCAAGTAAGTGTAAAACTGCTTCAATTAAATCTAGTTAATCTAATCTACGATGGTAAAAGCTTCACCGCCAGATCGGAACATCCTACACGTGACTGGGCCTAATGAATGTAACAGATAACTAAACCACAACCCAAAACAGAGGCCTAAGAACTACCAAGAGGCGATTCCTGGAACAATCCCTATTAAGGCTAAGATAAAGCATCTAATACACCACCGGATCATCCAACCCATTTGCAAGGCCTAACCGAACATATATTACGCCAACTCTTGAGAATAAGAGCAAACCATAACAGATCAGATGTACTAGACATAAAAGAAGCAGGGTGTTGCCTTTACGCAGCTAACTCTATGCAACGAGAGCCAGTATAAGATGATGACATGATCGCGTAAAGACAACGTGATATTCGTAGATGATAAGCAACAAAGCACAACATATCTACTAAAAGCCATGCTACGAACATCAAGATAACTAGCATTACTCGCCATCAAAAATGCTTCAGTACGAGTAATACCAAGGTAAAAGCAAGAACAATGCTGCCCTGATCAAGAGAAGCGATCAGGGCAGCATGGCGCTTACTTGGATGAAACCCTAGGATTAGGGGTGGCGATGCGCCGAGATTGTTGTTTGTGAGACATGATGACGTTCCTTCTTTTTTGAATAACATAGGGTACATATTTATAGTCCGGAGACTTGGGAAATAATCTAAACTAATCTTGTCCCGATCGGACTCTATCCTTAATCTTAAACTAAATCTAAGATACATGGCCCATGTGGCCTAAATGCTCACGCAGGAGCCGATTTACAAGCCTTCTTCAATCTTCTGCTTTAAGCCCATCTTGCTTTCGGCCCACAAATTAATCCTGTTAATTTACGGCGATAACACATGCCCCCCTGGTTTTGGCAATGATAGTTCCAAAACCAATCCGTCACTTCATCTTCCCGTTTAAACACACTGCAACCACCAAGGAAGATGCAACGTCTTTGCAACTGGCTCCTCGTAAAATGTGAAACTACCGATCCGTCTTCCATCTTTTCACTATTTAATCTCACCCCGAATCGGCTCTTCTTCACGGCAAACTCCTTCTTCCTCCCAAAGCCAGTAGCGCAGAAAACCCCAATCCTTCACCAGCCATGGCAATCTCTTCTTCCTCTGGCTCCAACTCCTTCGGAGACTCTTCCTCCTCCTCTTCTCCTTCTTCTTCCCCTCTCCCTGCTTCTTCCATCGACTCCATTCCGGAGAGCCGAGAGCCGACGCCGGAGTGGGACCCAACCGCAGTGTACGAATCGCTGGCTCCTCTGCACTGGGATGCAGAGGAGTTCGACTTCGGGGTCGTCTCCGAGGAGGACGAGCCCGAAACTGAAGGAGAAGACCTCCGGCTCCTATTCCAGGAGGAGTCGGAGAACGGCGACGAGAAAGACCCCTCTTCGGACGGAGTCGACTCCTCTTCGGAAGAGGAGATCGACTCTCCCTCCGACGACGACGAGCCGATGGGCGGAAAGCCCTTTCGGTTCCTCGGGTCCTCTGAGGAGGACAGCGAGGAAGAAAACAGCGGCGACGATGACGGCTGGAGCGACCTCGGATCTGAAGGTGGCAGCAGCGCCTTCAGCAGCGACGACGACGACGACGACAGCGACGACGACGGCAGCGGAGACGCACCAGCCCGAAGCCCCAAGCGCCGTAGGTACTAGGTACCTACGAGCAGTAGTAGTAGGTAGCATCGTAGGATCACAAAGCCGAAGGATTAATTCCTTTGTAACAATCGGCTTTCCTTGTAATGAACTTTCCCCTAATGAAATCTATTTATTTTAATTATGTGTGTCCGATTTACTTTCCAAAAAGCCGATGGCAACGCATCAGTCTTCTATAAATATCCAAGAGCCGACAAAATTCAAACTAGAAGCAACCCGCATAAGAGTAGAGTATCACTTCCTCCGAACTCAAAACAAACTCTCCAATCCGAGCGTAATTCGGAAACCCAGCCCTACAAATTCGAGTAAGAACTCTTCAAGCATCTGGAATTCGAATCTGAGCCCACAGAAACCAAACCCCAAGTCAACAGATCTAAACCATGTCAGATTCTGCAGCTCAGACAACAAACTCTGCAATCGATGATGCGGCAATCTGTGGCCTGAAGGTAATATTCAGCCTAACTCTTTTAGCAATCTTCAGCTTACTAAGCCTCTGAAACACTAAACTCTGAAACATGACACCATATGCATACTTCTGAATTTCTGAACTTCAGGTGTCAGACATCCTTCTACCGCATCCCTCCAATCTAAAATCTTTCTGTCTTGGCCCATGAACTTTCGAAAACCCCATAGATTTGATTTCTTGTGAAGCAAGTAGGATCCCTTTTGTGAGTCAAGACATCGATCTGAACCTCTGGGCCGACTGCTTAAGAGCCTGGCCTAACCCTCCTAAGAGCTGGATTACATGGTACAGTAGAGTAGCAAAGGCTTACATGCCCTTGTGGCAAGATCTGAACATAGCCGATGCACTTAGCTTATCATTATCACCCCTTGACAAAGATGAAAACCTTCTGAAAACCATCGGCTATTTTTGGTCCGATGCTCTGAATTGTTTCCTCTTTGGTCATGGACCCATGACTCGGCTCTGCTAGATGTCACCATGATCACCGGCCTAGACATTGGATCTCCTAATCCAGCTGCCCACAAAATGGTAGAAGTCCCCTTCAAACTTTCTTCCAAGGTTAACTGCACAAACTGGGGCACTTACATGAGTCAGCACATGAAAACAAAAGGTCCAGTGACTGAGAAGGAACACACAGCTTTCTTAAATATTTGGCTAGAGCACTTTATCTTCTGTGGTCCTTCTTTAGCTCCTACCAAGAACTATCTTCCCTTGGCCTATCACCTGGCCCATGGCAATCACATCGGCCTAGGCAAACTTTTCGTTGGAGAAACCTATAGATGTCTCCATTTGATGACATCTAACTTGCTTAACCAAAAGAAACTGAGAACTGGAGGCCCTTGGTGGTTTATTCAATTGTGGGCACAACTGTACTTTCAGCACCATATCCCCAACTTCCAAGGCCTGACCAAGAACTCCTTTCCTGATGAGAGTGGCAAACCAATTAGATGTACTAGCTACGGCCAAGCTTTATTTAGTCTTCCTGGCAGTAAACTGAACTCAACAGATGCAGCAAAATGGTTCAGAGTCTTCTACAAAGGACTGGATAACCCACTCTATTTCCCATTTACTGAATCTGAATCCTTTGAGAATCCAACCGCCTTTAGTTTAGATAGCTTTGCCGATGACGACAGCACTCGGCATCTGTATTTTCTAATGATCCGACTTGGCTTCCTCCCTGTTGGCATCAGCACCTCTAATAGAATTATCAAGCCAGGCTATGAATCTTACCAACCAGTCATAGCAGCTCGGCAATTTGGCTTAGGACAAGTCCCTCCCCACTTCCATATTCACCACTTGGTGGAGAGCAGAGCCGATCTGCCTGATGGTCTCACCAGCTCGAGATGCTATAGCATGTTCGATGACCTCCACATTCTAATACCAGCCGATCTGTCCTTTGATCCTTCATCGATCGATTTTAGCACATGGTGGGGAATGTGGAAGACCCATGTTTTCAGAAAAGCTCTAGGTCCTCGACTGCAGCAAATTGATCCAACCCGTTTGCAAGGCCTAACCTAACAGATATTATGCAAACTCTTGAGAATAAGAGCAAACCATAACAGATCAGATCTACTAGACATAAAAGAAGCAGGGTGTTGCCTTTACGCAGCTAACTCTATGCAACGAGAGCTAGTATATGATGATGACATGATCGCGTAATGACAACATGATATTCGTAGATGATAAGCAACAAAGCACAACAGATCTACTAAAAGCCATGCTACGAACATCAAGATAACTAGCATTACTCGACATCAAAAATGCTTCAGTACGAGTAATACCAAGGTAAAAGCAAGAACAATGCTGCCCTGATCGCGAGAAGCGATCAGGGCAGCATGGCGCTTACTTGGATGAAACCCTAGGATTAGGGGTGGCGATGCGCCGAGATTGTTGTTTGTGAGACGTGATGACGTTCCTTCTTTTTTGAATAACATAGGGTACATATTTATAGTCCGGAGACTTGGGAAACAATCTAAACTAATCTTGTCCCGATCGGACTCTATCTTTAATCTTAAACTAAATCTAAGATATATGGCCCATGTGGCCCAAATGCTCACGCAGGAGCCGATTTACAAGCCTTCTTCAATCTTCTGCTTTAAGCCCATCTTGCTTTTGGCCCACAAATTAATCCTGTTAATTTACGGCGATAACAGTAAGCCGGTGCCCGAAGCGAGTATTCTGCCCGAGAGATCGACCTTTAACTCATCTTTAGTGCTACTGCAGGAATCCTCTCCATCCTCGCCACTTATACTGGTGTGTCCTTGGACTGACTAAGTTAGGAGCTAGTGCACACACATTCCCTGTGGACACGATACCCTTGAATACTCACGGGTGAAAGCTACGACGGTATCCGTGCGCTTGCGGATTTATTCGCATCATTAAAATTCCCAACAAGCTTTCTGGCGCCGTTGCCGAGGAACGGTTGCTGTTCTAACTTCGAACCTAGTTGGTCCTCGTATCTTTTCTTTTTTCAAAATAAAAAAAATTATTATCTTTTCTTCTTTCCTTACCTCTACCTTGATACATGCCACCCTCATCATCATCGTATCTTTTTGCTTTCTTTATCTCTACCTCCACTCCCGTTACCCATGGAAGGTTATCCTTGTACACACCTTCCGACCCTTTGGGGTGAGTCTCTAGAGCCATCCTCTTTGGACCTAGTTCCATACTCGGCTACGATATTCATCCCTCACTCATAGAGCTAGTTCAGGAAAACTCCTTCTCAAGGTTAAAGCTGTGAGCTTCCCTATCATCATCTACGAGAGGAGAAGAATGCTTTGAGCAATTGAGGGCTTCCATCAGCAGAATTCGGGCTTTCATCTCGAGTATGCCTAAAATTCTACTGAAAGGAACCTCTCCTAAACAGCCAGAATCTTGGGGAACGAGCGCTTCATGCAAATCCTACCCCCCAAATTCGTTTATGGTGCATTCTTCTTAATTTTCCTCGAGACCATGTCTTAAGGAAAGTTGAGGAAGGAGTGGTTGGAAGAAAATGGGTCATTTTTTATGACTCATCTATCTCAGCCACAACTCCCTGGAAGAGGTACCATATGAAGCCCATCATATTCCCATGTCAAGGCAACCTCCGAGGTGTTTCACCGAGCAATATGCCTTGACCTTGACCACCATGTTATAAGTCCATAGGACTCACCTTTTTGGTCAAGGGATCATAGGGCCATACCGATTGAGTCAAGTGAAATAAATTCACATCCTCGATTACCGATCAATGCTAATCAAATGAAGTGATTCAATACTCACATCTTGTTCCTTGATTTTGATTGATGCCCAATAGAAGTTATGCTCACCCTTCACTTCAAATGAACTTCTATTGGAAGCTTAGGATGGATTGCTTTGCCATCACATTCGTCTTTGATGAAGTGCGAGGTTTTCTATCTAAGGAAGGGATGACTTGAAAGGTGCTCATTTCCCTCGTGACCCAAACTCGGAATGTTCGTTTGGCCCACAGAGTTACACATCCTATTGCATTATGGGGCTATGAACATTCTTGAGTTGCTCTATCTAGAGACCAAACCACTCACTCCATGAGCATGAAGTTTTGTTCCGATTCATCACAAAAGCCATGCTCATCCTTGATTTCTTCATGATCTTCTGTTGTGCCAAGTCGCTACAAGCCATACGATCATCTTAGTTTCCCATCATAGATGCCCTTTAGGATGGTTGTTTTGGGTTCTGCTTATCATAATATCTATGCAGGGCTTGTTGTTGCATTTGTGCACTAACCTTGCAGCTTGAACAATGATAAATCAACAAATGGTGGTAAAGCTGGGGACTACATTACCATTGATAGCTGCAAGAGGGACCCCCATGGTCGAGCTTGAGACCATAAACAAAGCACTACCGGGAGATAGCCCGGAATAATTTAAAAACTAAAAATTTCTCCTAAGCAATAAAGCAAGAATATGTTTTTAAGCATAGTATGCACCTTCGGGCATTCTTGGTCCTAACCATTTCAGGTGACAATTAAGAAGAACAAGGGACATACGATGCCCGAGAATATGAGGACTGCATCAGCTGAACACTTTGATACTCTTTGGAGTTGGAACACACTCAAAAGGAGTCCCCAACATTGCACACTTGACTTTCACACAAAAGTCAAAGTGTGGGGAAAATCACTGAGTGTCTCGCTGCAAGTTCTAACCATCCAAAGGAGTATCCTTGTTTCAAGAAGGTGTCAGGCCTAGCTTGCTCAAAAAAAGAGAAAAAAATAATAAGGAGAGAGATATATGAAAAAAAGATTAAAAAAAGAGAGAAAAGAAGAAGGAAAGAGTGAGAGAGCCACGGCTCCACACACTTAAGCAGCACACGCACACAAATCAAGAGGCTGCTCCTCTTCCTTTCCAAGCCTTTGCTACACCACTCAGATTGATCAGGCCTCCAAGAAGCATTGTTCCCACACACCAGGCAGGAGTATCAGATGCCATCATGGCAAAAATTCCAAGAAATCCATCCGTCATGCTGGCAAAAAGTATACTCAGGTAAGCAAAGGTAAGGTTCACCAATCCTTTATGTTTATCTCCACATGGGCAGAGTTTATAAAATCATGCTTCCTCTATTTATGTCTATATGCTCTGGTTTGGATGTTCTCATATGGTACTTCCATAGGCTTTTTAAACTAAGCATGGTGCTTAGGTTAAATAGCCTTTTTTAATCAAAATGAGACATGGTGTCAAATTTTGGTTAATGAACTTTGGAGTAATACTACTGTAAATTTTTGGATGCATATCTTTTTGGACAAACCCCTGCAAGAAACTTTTCAAATTTGTTGGGTAAAATCCTCAAGTTCATGCTGGAGATAAGGCAAGACTCAGAAGTGCTTCAAATAATAAAATTTGCACAACATGCAAAGGAGGCATAAGCCGCATTTCAAAAGTGCACTTTGTGCACTCTACCAGATGCCCCTGTGCATTGTTCATGCAGTTTAATCTCATCCTTGTCTGGGTTTTGCCAAAATGATAAAAAAAATTTGAACAATAAATAGAAAAAATCATTTTGTTTAAAAAAAAATCTCTCTCGAAAAAGATGAAATAAAATGATGGCAAGAATTTTGAGATCCACGCTAGCTTACTTCTTTGAACTTGATTTTTTCCTTGAAGCGTGGATGTGAACAACAAATTTAAAAAATAATTTCAAAAATCCTTTCAATATTCCTAGAGTATTTGTTGTCCACTAACCCTTTGCAAGGAAGAAAATAAACAACCCAGGAGCAGCGTACAGTAACTCCATCATCCACACAACGCTCCTTGATCCCATGGGAAGAAAGATGCATGAGGAATCAAGCTGAAGAAATGCAAAGCTTTGCTTCATATATATGAAGCTTAACTTTAGCATTTTGTTCCAGGCTTGGCGAGCTCTTTCAAGTAAGTATCCCACACACCTCGTGCTCCTTTTCCTCATGTCTCCACCCTGCTAAGTTACCCATCTTGTTCGGCTTGCCAAGAATAAAATTAATAAAACAAATTAATGAAAAAAATACTAGAAAAAATAAAAATAAATAGTATAAGTAAAATTGAAAAAAAATAATTAGGTGCTTTAAAAAACTTCTTATTCTTTCACTCAATAAAATTTAGACTCTCCGGTGTTCAAAACCGGTAGAGTCCCTTTTTTTTCCAGTTTTGTTTTCTTTGAATAAAGACAAGTACAAGAATAAGTGTGGGGGAGATCTCTTAGGGTCACCAAATGCAAACTCAGTTCAAGATCTCTCCTCCATACATGATGCACAACATCGACGACCCAGCATGCTAAAGACCAGGACAGATAGAACTTAGAGAAGGATGGCCAAAACTCTGGTTCAACCAGACCACCTCTGAGTTCCCTCAGCTCCCTCTTCTTCCTCTACAATCAATGGTATGTGCAACACATCCCTTACAAACTCCCTCAAACTCCCTAAGTTCTTGAGTTTAAATGAATTTCATTGTTGATCACAAAAACTAAACTCAAAGAACCTTGCCAACCCACCTTATGCACTCCATGCGCTTTCATGAATAAACTTGCATACTCTTTATTCCCTGCATTCTTTCTAGTTCTTGTGAACAATTATTTTCAAAGGGACCCCATTCTCTCTAAATGATTGAATAATGTGATATGATTAGATGAATGGAACCATCCTCTTCCTTGCAAAGTACTTGGAATTTCTTTTCAAAAAAATATCATCAATAGCTTGTCTCCTCAAATTAATGAAAACTCCTACCAAAGCCAAAGTTAGATTTTCATGCTCAAATCTTCATATGCAGTTTGACTTTGTTTTGAGTTTTGTCAAATTTTTTGACCATTGTTAGAGACTTGTCATACTCTCGTGATCAAGATCACGTACACATCCACTCACATGCTATACTTCTACACTGGAAGATAGCAAACATTGTCATCCACCCATAAAATAAAACTCCATGACATACCATGACTCTTTCTCTCTAAAGTGACCATCGAGGATATGGACTATGAAAAAAAATGATGAAATAAAAGATGCATACCCAAAGAAGGTATGTCACATGCCCAAAAGTCATGTCAAAAAAAAGAGGGAGAGAAAAAGATGTATACCCAAAGAAGGAATGCCACATGCCCACAAGGCATGTCAAAAGAAAAAAAGGGAAAGATAGTCCACATCCAAGGAAAATAAATAAGAGAGATGGATCATGCAAAGGAGTTCATCCACCCTCTGCCAAAACAAAATCCACACACTTGCACATCTTGATCAGATTGTATGACTCGCTTCTGCTTGGATCTAGTCTTCGACTTAGCAACATAAGCAAAGCAGACATGCCTCTTTTACTCCTACCCTGAGCTCCACATAAGCCTGATTAGATGATAGGAGAAAAGAAGGTAGCAACTTTGCCTTGGTGAGGATCTAAAATACAAAGAGTGATTTGAGAGAATAATTTGAGGAGCAAGACTATTCTTTTGTTTCAAAATTTTAAAACCCAGGTTTCTAAGGAGGAAGAGCTAGGAACTCGAAGTCTTTATTGTTCCATTCTTCAATTACCCAAGAAAGCATGGTAGCTACTCAAAAAGTCTCACAGGAATTGGAAGAAACTTGGAATAACTTGTATGCAGGTTATATCAAGGGAGATGCATCCACCTTAGTCCTTCAATCTTTACTCGAGGACGAGCAAAGGGCTAAGTGTGGGGGTGTTGTTGACGGTCCTTAAGTCCAAAATATATGTCGTCAACTCCTGCATAAAAACATAAAGAATGAACATCAACAGTAGTGGTAGGAGTTATTACTAATGAATTCCATGAGTGTTGGTGAATTATTGATTGCAGGGACACAAGTCGGAAATAAGATGAAAACACAAAGAATACGAAGGAGAAACCACAAAAGATTGCATCCCGTGTTACACTTGCAAGATGGGCCCATTTGACATAGAAAACCGAAGTACAAAGCCTCGGCACCAACATACACAAGTTGGGGACCCACCTGGCAGTGTCTAGGATGAGAGGTGGCGCGAGAGGCGGCACCCGGGGGTCGGTCGAACCCCGGGGTCGCCCGTCGGTCGAACCCCGGGGTCGCCCGACCCCTTGTTGGCACCAACCGGCCCAATCTTTGGTGGGAAGATCGTCCTTATCCTCCTGAAGGTGGTTCCCATTGTTTCCATATTTAATTCTGGCGGGAACTGACCTTCTTGGGCTATAAAAGGGGGTCTCCCTCACCCCTTGTTGACGCCTACCAACGTCACCACTGGAGATCAGCGATGGCGTCCGCAGACATCAATGGGGTGGCAGGTAAATCATGGGCCACGAATAAATCCGCAAGCGCATGGAGTACCGCCGTAGCATTTTACCCGAGAGTAACCCGGGGTGTCATTTATATTTCCGCAGAGAAGGCGGCGGTGTATAGAATTTAATTAAGCTCGGAGGGATCACAAAAGATTAATGTCAATGGTCCAAACAGGGAAATAATATTCATGGTAAAGGGGGTAGTGAACACACAAGCACAACTAGACGGCATGCTTAGGATATCGGAGAGGTAAGAGCAAGATCAAGGGTAACTAGATCTATATTCTATTGTACTCTTATGAACAGCTGAACTGAGTCATTCACAGCAAAAGGAAAAGCCTGATCAATGGACTAGGGAGACCGCATCTAGATGAATGGGAGAAGCCTGATCATCCGACGGCTTTATGCACCTCCTACTCCTCTACCCGAATGTGGAGGATTACTAAAAGGCTCGGACAGGGCTGTCACCACCTGCCGGCTACCTCTACAAACCGTGGGGTAGAATCACATTCAAACATGGTCATCAACCTAGGCACCACGCCAACGCTAACGAGCACCACTCTAGCCTTGCGCAAGGACACCCTTGTCTATCCGGGGCCTTAGTTCTAGAGCACCCAATTAAGGGAGATGAAACAAAGCCATGATACACGACTAGTCTATGCACATGAATCACTCAAGACATTCATAATTCACAAGAAAGATCATATACACAATAAGGGTATACGAACTAAAGTACTGAATAGAGTAAATAAACATCTAGTACAAACTCAGAGAATTACATGAAGATAAAGTAAAAGACATACCGGACTCTCCATGAAGACTCTAAGACCTCGAACTATGACTCGAACCCGAACTCCTCTAGTCTTAAGACCTCTACAAGAGAAGATGAACTACATCTTGAGAGAGTGACTTGATAGCTTGATGCTTGGTGATGCTTGAAATGGAGCCCCTCCCCTCATATAAATAGGGGGGAGCCACCCTCTCCTCGGCCGTGAATTCAGCAGGGAACCCCTGGAACCGACTTCTCCATCTAATGAGGAGCTGCCACGTTGAAGATTTGAGGCGATGGGGCCCATGGCCAGGTTGGCCGGCCTGTAGGTCGGCCAGCCTCCTACTGGGCCCACCGACCTTCTCCTTTGCCTCATGGGCTGCACTCTGGGCCTACTTGTTGATGGTGTGTAGCCTGGCTTTGTTTCTGGTGAAATTCTACTCTGGTGGCCTTTTAATCCATGTTGATGATGTCTGATCAATCGGTGTCTGCTCCCAGGCCCAAAAGGGGTGTGATTGCCCTCCATTTTCAGTTAAATCCTGCACTAACAGAAATCTAGAGGGACATGTGGAATTCAGTAATTTATTAGTAGCATGAGTGTAAGAAATGCAAGTTCATCCATTTATTATGGCAATATTGACGCTCAGAATTGGTCGTTAGTGAGCGTCAACACCCATCACAAGACACACCACCAAGTCCTCTTCCTCCTTCACTTGAAGATATAGTGCTCCAATGCTAAGGCGAGGCCCTGCTTAGGCTAGTGCTTAGAGTAGGAGGAGAGTGAGGAGTAGTTCGGGGAAGCGCCGGGCCTGTCGGCGGGCTTCTCCGGTCTTGTACCTCTACGGATGCTGGCTTCTTCTGGTATGAGTAAGTTAGTATTTATGATTCTTGTATTGCATAATACTTTTGCTTGAGTGGGATCAGTTCTCTTGCTCGCGGGTTCGTCGCTCTGTATTTATACAGAGTGCCGTAGTTTGCTACAGGGATCTAGACGTAGTTAGACTGTGGTAGTAATTAGTAGTATAGACGTGGTGTCTGGACTAAGGGTTACCTTCGTTTGCCTTACACTATGTCAGAATCCCTCATTGCAGACACGTATAGAGGCATATTGGAGACGAAATCCATTTTCGTCTGCAAATTTGTGTCACTGATGTGGTGTCATTGGAGACGCGATTTTACGCGTCTGCAATAACACTCATTGGAGACGCGGTTTTACGCGTCTGCAATAACAATACTGCAGACGTGGCTTTCTCTAGACGCGTCTTTGGTAATGCTTATTGGAGACGCATTTTTTGCAACAAGCGTCTCCTTTATATGGTTATCCCAGACGTGTTATGTGAACCGTGTCTCCTTTAAATAAAAATGGAGACACCAGTATAAATCAGACGCGTCTCTAATGAATTGATTAGAGACGCGTTTGAGTATAGACGCGTCTCCCTTATAAAATATAGCCCAGACACATTTATGTTTAGATGTGTCTGTGTTTTTTTTGTTGCTCACAGGTTTAGCAGCTAGCTAGCACAGCTCATTGGCAGAACATGCATTAGAACAGAAACACAAGTTCAACATCTTGTATTAGTACACCACATAATTGGCAGAATATGCATTAGTACAGATACACATCATCATCATCATCATACATAGTACAAGAACAGCACATCATGTTCATCATCATCATCTTGTACAAGATCAAACTTAATACATACACAGAACTGCACATCATGTTTCTTATCCTGCAGGTTTCATATCCTGCAGGCCCTTGGTTGTTGTTTCATAGTACAATTGACATTTTTTGTTCAATTTATAATTAAGACCTGGATTGTCGCATTGAAACTCTCCTTTCGGGTTGATCACCTGGGTCATTATGAAGGAGGCAATCCTTTCTCGAATCTTGACCATTACATCTTGGTCGATGGGATTTGACATCACTTCAAAATCCTGTGTATTTCAGTAAAATATTTTTAGAACAAAGAACAAATAATAAAGCAGAAGGATATAGTTGATTTGAATATGCAGAAACTAAATGCAGAACAAAAAATCATAGAGAAAAGTTGATTTGTACCAAAGAATTATCCATTCCTAGTATTTCCATTGCTTCAAGCATGTGATTGCTGGTGGCACTGGCAACAATTACACAGAAATAGTAATATTAATTTATTGGAGAATGAACAGGTCAATGCACAAAAATCACCAAGACACTTAATCCCTTATATATGTTTGGTCTTAACATGCACTTACCGGGAACTTGGAGACATGTGTCAAGCTCTTACTTCCCATCCCCTGACTGGAATGATGAATTAAATGCCCTACAAGCATGTAAATTGAAAATTGTTTATGCTCAGTTAATCATCACTGTTCAAAGTTAACTTATAAAATATGGTGATGGTTAGGAACAAAGTACTCACTCATCAATTACTTCTTTCAACAAGGTATGATCACGTGCCTTGGACCTGAGAGAATCGAAGCACAAAACCTTGCTCCATTTTGGAATAATTACCACTAAAATACAGTGGCCACCGGGGTTATGTGCAAACATAATTATCTCCTTCTTAGCATAATGATTGAGGGCCCTTCCCAAATAATCCGCCACATAAGATTTGTCAGATGTTATGTTTGATAGGGACATTAGCTCAGGATCAAGAAAGCCCACAGGCATGGCCTTTGACTTAGTTTCTTGAAGAAGAGATCTAAGAAATTAAAACTAATGTCAAGCAAACTTACAGAATGAAGCACGTAAAACTATACATTACCCTAACTAGCTAGTGCTATATGCTGGTGTCAAAGATAGTAGAGGAATTGAAACTTACAATGTGAAACAGCGCAGAAGTGACACATCCAATGCATCAAGTTTGAAGAGGTCATATAAATCATCGAATCCAACAAGGAAAACCACTGTGTCACGATCACGCCAAAAATGCTAACGCCTGTACTTGACCACAATGCCATTTTTCTTATTTCCCTAACAACCTTTCATGTAGTAATTGTGGAGTTCAACTGTGAAAGGTCCAGCGACAAGTAGTTCTGCCTCAGTTAGAATAGCTTGTCCATAAGTGAATTTGGGGTGTGCTTTGGTCCATACACTTGATGGTTATTTCTTGGATTTCATGGCAGCATTAGAAGCCGCCTTCTTCTTCTCATCAACAGAGGCCTTCTTCTTCTCACCAGCAGAGGCCTTCCTAGCAGTAGCACTAGCAGCAGCAACTTTCAGCTTCTCAGAAACAGCAGAAGCATTCTCAGCAGCAGCAGTACCAGCAGAAGCCTTCTTCTTCCCAGCAGCAGCAGTAGTTTTCTTCTTCTCAGACGCAGCAGAAGGATTCTTGTCAACAGCAGCATCAGCAGCCGCCTTCTTGTCAGGCTCAGGAGTAGCAGCCTTCTTGTCAGCAGTAGCCACCGCCGCCTTAGGCTGGCTGCTTTTGGATGGCTTCTCAGCAGCATCAGCCGCCGCCTTAGGCTGGCTACTTTTGGATGGCTTCTCAGCAGCAGTAGCACTCTTGGCACCAGATGCACTCCTAGCAATATCCTTGCTTGGATCCGTTGAAGGAATTAAGGATGTACTCTTGGCAGCAGATGCATCCATTATTTGTTGTACCACACTTCGAGAAGAACCATCCAATGATTTAGGGTTCACAATAATATGATGCCTGTTCCACTATATCTTTTGCAAAAGAGCCTGTCCAAGAGTTAAGGTCTCATCATTTGGAGGAGGCTTAAGCACATGATAATCAAAGTCCATGTGTACATACTCAACCTTCACCACTACATGCTCATCGAGAATTGGGACTGTGTGTAGTTCTGTTTGTTTTGGATAAACCAGACCCCTTGCAACCTCAATTTGATAACCTCCAGGGTAGATTAGGAGTGCACAAGGTGTGGGGTCGGTCAAAAAATCTATAGAATCAAGATCTAAATCTCGGCCCCTCATCAACAAATCCATATCGTCATGTTGATCCTCTCTATTCTCTACATCCTCCCTCAACAAATTCATATCCTCATGATGATCTTCTTTGTTATTTCCAAGCACATTTGTAGGCTCCGAAGCAGACGCACAACTACTCCTCCTTCCAGGTGCAGGTCTTGGGTTCCTGGAAATTGGTTGTATCTGCAATCCCTGTGCAGCAAGCATTGTCATTATATCCTCTGCCACCTCAGCCCTAAGTTCAGCATTTGTTTTCTCCACATCCATCGAGGCTGTCCTTTTCCTCTTCCTGAACATAGATGAAAATTATGGCCATGCGTGCTTCCAGCCCTTGTAGCTGGACACACCATGCACCTGCCCTGGCTGTTCAGGGCCCAAACAAGAAGTTAGAACATCTTGCTCCCTAACCCAACTTATGCCTGAAGACTCTGCATGATGTTGCTTTTCTATGATCTGTTCAGCCACTCTCTTGGTTGACTCTTGGTTCCACCTAATCCGAGCAGTACCTTCTGAAATCTCGAGAGTACTCCTAGCTCGCAGCCAATACCTGGGCCGCCCGTCCGGGTACTCATCCCATGGATTAGGGATCCCTAGAGCATCTAATTTTCTATCCTCTTCCTCCCATTTTGCTAGTTTTCCTTCATAGCCTGATGAGCCCATGTGGTGGTTGTGCATGTTCTTTTCCCGAAGAACCTTTCCTTTTGTGCTTTCTTCTTGGGCTGCTTCAGATTGTTTCAACTTTACAAACTCTGCCCAGTCTTTCTGTTCGATGTAGGGGTGCAGCTCAAATGGTTCCAGTCCTTTTGCGATATAATTGCACACAAGGTTGCTCTTATGGGTTCTCCAACTTTTGGCAGTCCTCTTCATGACTTGCTTAAACCCTACAGTCTTCATCTGTGCCGGGAACTCCAAGAAGGGTGTGACATACTGATCTAATAATCTCCACTTATCCACTTTGGTGAGGCTATTGAATTTGGGCATGACCAATGAGAACTTTTGTCTAGCGATTAGACCAGCAAGCTTCCGCAACCTCAATATATGTCTTCTCTCTGTGGGTAAGCCCACTTCATCAATTTCTGTGACTACCATCTTATCCACTGGCCACTTTGTTGATGTCCTTGCCTTTCTAACTCGACACGTAGCTCCAAGCTGCTGCTGTTCACCATCAGTGCCATCAAGCTCCTCCTCAGCGGATCCATTAATTTCCTGTTCATAATCTGATCCCGCTTCGTTACCAGGTTTAGCCACCCCAGTCTCAGCTTCATGTTCCCAATTTGATTCAGAACTAACCTAACAATCATAGGATGATAAGAGATTAGCATAAATAAAGTACTAATTCGACCAATAATATCATAGCAAACTAACACTAACCATATTTTGATGAAGCGAAGCATGCGGTGCTTGAAGTATTCCAAGCCTAGTCCTTCTCTTGTGCTGCCTTTTGCATATGTTAAACAATTATGCCAAAAAAGTACTAGTCTAAATTAGCTCCTAAATTTGCTCCCAAAACAAACTAACACTAACCACTCAAATACTAGAATAAATTTGCTCCTAAATAAATTTGCTCACGGGATTAGGGTTAACCAAATCAGTTTGACAAAAATTGCAGTTCATCTACCTAGAATGACTGGAAGAAAATAAGAACAGAAAACTTGAGCTGAAGCTTAAAACATTACACCACATCACACTCTAACAACAGGCTTTGTGTTTTATCTGGTCAGCAAGAGCAGCTTGTATGAATTGGAATCTCATCCAAGTCTAGTACTTCTATAAGAGACAAACAACGTAATTTTTTTTCCTTGCAGCAAGAATGAAAAGCAATTATAAACTGAATAAAAATAACTACAGCACATACATTCCAATTATCCATAAGAACATTGCAGTGGGATGTACAATAATATGGCCTAAGGTTAAGCCAAAGCTACACTTTGTGTACAATAATAAGTTGCCACACCAATTAATCTCTAACTCTCTCTCTCTCTCTCATGTATGTTCACGAGGGATTTGAATTCCAAAACACAGAACCACGGTCTACGGGGTTAGGGTTAAGCAAATCGTTTTGCCAGAAATTGAAGGTACAACTTGGTCATAACATTCAGATGCCCCTACAATTAACCCTAGACTAGCAGAGACTAGCAAAGAGAGAAGGAATGGTGCCACTGGCCTATATGAGCACGTTGATGAAGTAGTTGGTGACCGGCAGCTCCATGCCGCTGCCATGGACACCTCCGCGTGAGCTACACTCCGCGTGGTGGCCTACACCCGTGAGCGGCCCTGCGGCGGCGACGCGGCGCTCATCTCGATCTTGACACCTACGCCTCAACGTGGAGATGGGCGAGGGCGGAGCTTCCTAGTAGGCCTGCCTGCGGCAGCCTGCTCGATGGCGGGCGCAGCAGGGAGGAGAGGGCCTAGATCCGGCCGGGATGGGAGGGGAGAAGCGGCACTGTCGGGATGGGAGGGGTGGCGCTGTCAGGATGGCAAGGGAGGAGTGGTGTGTCGGGATGGGAGGGGAACCCTAGAGCTCTTTTGGGTCTCGTCGGCCCACAAAAATTGTAAAAAAAAGGAAAAAAAGGTCCCTCTGAAGGGACTCAAACTCGCGACCACAGACTTAAGAACGCGCGGCCAAACCATTGAAGTATGATAGAATTTCAGTTCAGCATGCATGTATAATTTTAGATGAATATATTGGAAAGCTGCTGCGCCAATAAACCAAAAAAATTTGGTCTGGTCTGTGGTTCGAACACGAGACCTACGAGTTCCGGCCGACACACCAAAACCATTGCGCTACTCGAGTGATTTCGTTTGGTAACTACATAGAACATTATTTGTACAAACACTAAAATTTTTTGATAACTATCTCCCTCGCTAGGTCCGCCCCTTCCCCTTCTCCATCTACATAAAGATCGAAACGCCCGCCGACCCCATCACCGGCGACCCCTTCTCCATCTTCCTCGCCCCTTCCCCTTCACCGGCGACCCCAGCCCTTCCCCTTCGCCGGCGATGATGGTGATGGCGTCCATAGGCGGCGCGTCTCTGCACCAGATCTACGCGCGGCTGCAGATGCGCGGTGGGGACGGCCGCTTCGTCCCCATGGGCGACGCACCACGGCATCCAAACGCCGGCCGCGCTCCCTCCTCGTCCCCAACAGGCGGCGGCGGCGCTACTCCACCACTGCGCCGCAGCGCCCGCCTCGCCGCTCGCCGCTCGCCCCTGCTCCCTAACAAGCGACGGCGCCAGCGCCAAGAAGATGGCGGTGGGGACGGCGCCCCTCCTCCTTGCCAAGAAGAAGGCCGGCGGCCCTTCCCCCTCCTCCACGAGCGGCATTTCCGGCGCCAAGTGGCCCAAGAAGAAGGCCGGCGGCGCTTCCCCTCCTCATAGCGGCTCAAGAAGAAGGCCGGCGATGGCAAGGAACTTCTCACGTACATGCCGGGCTTTAATGTTGCGGCCCTACGAGCAGCGGCGCTCAAGAAGAAGGCAGAAGCCGTGGCGGCGGCGGCGGCGCTCAAGGAGAAGGCAAAAGCCGCGGCGGCACTCAAGAAGAAGGCAGAAGCTGTGGCGGTGACCTACAAGCCGCGCTTTACCATCATCGACCTGTCTGCAGCCCCTGAGCAGGAGGAGGAGACGAAGCCCGACGTGAGCTCCCTAATGCTGACCTCTCTGCCTTCAACCTCTCTGAACAAGAAGGAGAGGACCAGGAAGGAATTAAATCATTACTGTCTTGATTCTGTAGTGAATTAGTTGAATTACTAGTCGAATTATTGTCTTGACTCTGTCTTAACATGGTCAGTAGCTAGTTGAATTACTAGTTGAATTTAGAGCACTTGGATTTAGAGTTTTGCTCAGTAACATGGTCAGTCTTGACTCTGTTTTGCTCAGTAGCACATGGAGGTAATTTATGAATGCTTTGTTCATATGTTTATGCTCAGTTTCTATGAATGCAAGTCACTGAAATTTATGAATGCTTTGTTCATATGTTTATGCTCATTTTCTATGAATGCAAGTCACTGAAACATGTTTAAACATATTTGTACTGAATTTTCATGCTTAGATGCCTTGCTGCTAGAAGCTGATCTGCTAGATATTTATTTACTCAGGGAAATTATTCAGATCTTTAAGTTGGTTTTTTTGTGATCTTGCAGGTCCCAATTAACAGGATGACCTTCTGGGAGCCGCACAACAGTCTAGCAGCATCACGCAAGAGGCAGAACGAACTTGAAAAGGAGCTTGCCAAAGAATATGAAAAGGGGAAGGCACTGAAGCGTGCACTTGAGCTTGCAGCCAAAAGGGCAGAACCAAGAGTTTAGAGCTTGATGTGAAGCTGATGGTCGAACCTTGAAGCTTCTTTTGGTTTGGGGGGTAGTTGACAGGGCACACACATTTTGTCCATGGCTGTGTGCCCACTAAGGAACTATGCATGTGTAATGTATATATTTGTGTAATCTGTGATCTGAACTATGTGCCTTTGTGATCTGTGATCTGAACCTATGGCTGTATGCCCTCTATATGAATGGAAAAATATATTGTATGCCCTTTATCTGAACTATGTGTGATCTGTGATCTTTGTCATCTGTGATCTGTGATTGTATGATCAATATATTGCCAATCTTGGAAAAATTCTGCTGAAAATTCTGTGATCAATGTGTGAACTTCCACGAAATTCTGCTAAAAATACCTGCTGAAATTATGTGATCTCTGTGATTCTGTGATCAATATATTGGAAAAATTCTGCTAAAAATTCTGTGATCCTTGAGAATAGAATTTAAATAGCAAAGAGAACAAACAAATCAAAAAATCTTGGGAAAAAAAGTGGCTTCTACAGAATGTATATTACACCACCTTATTTTACACCCTCTTATATTACAAATCTCACATATTCTACAAAATTTATATTACACCATATTATTACACAAATCTCACATATTCTACAAATCTCACATATTCTACAAATCTCACATTTACCTGCCTCATCTTTTCTTGGCTTGTCGTTTTCCTCCTTTTTCCGAGCTTTTGCCACAGGGACCCCTTCTTTATGGTCAGATCGTAGGTAGGGGGTTTTCTCACTTTCTAGAATTACGGGAATGATGCAGGGACCAAAAGGTGGGATTTCCTCACATGGATTCAAATCCTCCTCAATCACAACATTTTCAACTCCGACAACTCGTCTTTTTCCTGGGAGAACCACGTGTCTTCTCTCATCCATCGTGTCAGTCACATAGAAGACTTCAGAGACTTGATCAGCAAGTACAAATGGCTCTTCCTTGTATCCAACTTGTTTAAGATCTACTGTGGTGAACCCATACATGTCTTTCGTGACACCTTTTCTGCCCTGAACCCAACGACATTTGAAAATTGGCACCTTAAAATCCGGATAGGTCAGCTCCCATATCTCCTCTATTTGTCCATAGTACGAAGTCTTATGCAAATTGTTGTCTAGAGCTTCTATATGAACATTGGAATTTTGGTATGTGCTTTTATTATCTTGGGCAATGGTGTAGAAGGTGTAGCCATTTATATCATACCCTTGATAACTGGTGATTGTGAACAATGGACCACATGCCAAGTTTCTAAGAGCATCATCTATCCTAGAGTCTGACTTTTGGATCCGATCTCTAAACCAAATGTTGAATCCCCTCATATGTGCCTTAGCTAGCCAAGTTTCGCTTCGCCCAGGATTCAATTCACGTAAGTGCTCCTTATGCTCATCGATGTAAGGAGATACTTCAACTGCGTGTTGCAACACACGAAAGTGTGCTTGTCGGTAAGAATTCATGTCCGGAGTGAATGTCTTCTCCCCAAGAATCCCTATGCCAGCTAACCTTCCCTTATGGTGGGACTTTGATATGCCGATTGGATTACTAGGATCAATGTAATCAAGACACCAATCAACTACCTCCTCAGTAGAGTAGCCCTGAACCATACTTCCCTCAGGATGAACTCGAATCTTGGTATACTTGTTAAGAGTGATCATGAATCTCTCATAAGGATACATGTGATGCAAGAACATCGGCCCAAGGTACCTTATCTCCCGCACTAGGTGAACCATGAGATGTACAGAGACATCAAAGAATGATGGTGGGAAATACGCCTCAAGAAGACAAATTGCGTGAAAGAAGTTCTTCTCAAGATCATCCAATGTCGTCTCATCGATAACCTTATGAGAGATTGCATTAAAGAAAAAGCACAAGCTCATGATAGCCCTTCTTACTTTTTCCTGCAATATGTTCCTGATAGCAACCGCAAGCATGGTGGTGAGCATGACATCACAATCATGGGCTTTCATCGGCAGAAATTTCTGTTCCTTCGCATGGACAAGTTTCCTGATATTAGATGAATACCCAAAAGGAACTTTCACACTACATAAGAAGTCGCATAATTCCTTCTTCTCTTCCCTAGTTAGATTTACAACAGATGCCGGTAGATGTGTACTACTGGTGGCATCAAGACAAAGCTCAGGTCTAATGTCCAATTCTTCTAGATCAGCTCGTCCTTTCACATGATCCTTCGTTTTGTACTTATCATTCATGAGTGTTCCAAGTAGACTTCCACATACATTTTTTTTTCACGTGCATGTCATCTATACTATGACGGACAGCTAAATCTACCCAGTAAGGTAGCTCCCACAGGATTGACTTCTTCTTCCACTTGATCTTTAGATCAACTGCTTCTTTATCGTGCTTTCTTTTTCCAAGGGTAGTAGTGCTTTTCTTGCCAAGGGCAGTTGGGAGATCCTTGACCTGACTGTAGACATAAGCCGCACCGAAATGCCTCGGAGCTTTGGCTAACTCTCTCGTGCCATCAAATTGGTGTTTCATCTGTCTGTATGCATGTGAATCAGGAAGGAAGCGTCGATGAAAGATGTACACCTGTTTCTTTGAGTTGTTGAGCCAAAGAGTCTCAGTGTCATCTAAATAGTGGGGACAGTCCTTTTCGCCTTTGCACTGCCCAGACACAAAATGGCCTCCTGGTATATCAGTGATGGTGGTGAAGAGAAGGCCACGTAGTGTGAAGGGTGCTCTTTTGTACGCGTCGTAGACCTGAACACCTTCTGACCATAGTGTTTTCAGATCATCCACCAATAGTCTCTGATACACGTCGATATCAATGTCTGGCTGATGCGGACCTGAGATGATCATTGGCATCATCATGTATTTCCTCTTGTTGCAAAGCCAAGGTGGAAGATTGTAGATCGACACCAACACTGGTCAGACACTATGTGAGCTACTCATCTGACCGAATGGATTCATCCCATCTGTGCTTAATCCAAATCGAAGATTCCTTGGATCATCAGCTAATGAACCATATTTGTGATTAATGATGTGCCACTGTGTGGAATCTGCTGGGTGTCGTATGTAATCATCCTGCTTCCGGCCCTCCATGTGCCAACGCAACAGCTGCGCGTCCTTTCTTGATGCAAACAAACGCCTCAAGCGAGGAATCAAAGGGAAATACCAGGCCACCTTTTGAGGAGCTCCATGCCTCCTTACCTCATCACCACCATCATTTCTTCGCTTATATCGAGTTGTTTGACACTTTGGGCATTCAGTGCCGTTAGCATGGTCGCCACGAAATAGAATGCTGTCGTTCTTACAAGCATGTATCTTCTCGACCTCCAATCCCAAAGGGCAAATGTTTTGCTTGGCCTCATAGGTTGTCATAGGTATCTCATTCCCTTCTGGCAACATGTCCCTTAGCAGGTCCAACAAAGCCTTGAAACCCCGATCAGTCATATGGTGGGTTGCCTTCAGTTGGAGAAGTTTGAGTGATGCGAAGAGTTTTGTGTACTTCCCTTTGCAGCCCAGATAGAGTGGTGTCTTCATGTCTGTCACCAACTTTTTCAGTTTCCCAAACTCCAAAATAGTATGCCCATCGTACCCCATGGCTTCACGCACCATCTCCTCCAATTGATCAGCCACATGGACATAGTTGTCACATATTTGTATTAGGTCATCGTCACTAAGATCATTCCCAACAGCCTGATTGTTAGAGTGCACTTCCTCCTCATCTTGACAAGTATAAAATTTTCCAGATTGTTCATTACAAGCCGTTTCTTGATGCATACGGTCGGCCTCAAGCTCTTGAACATTACAACCTTCTTCTCCATGCATATTCCAACAAATGTAGTCATCCATGAAACCTCAAATGATCAAATGGGCATGGACATGAACTGAACTTGAGAACTGAATGTCATTCTCATAGTCAACACATGGACAACTTATGGCGGACTTGCCCTACTTCAACTGATCTGTCTCTGCTGCATCTATGAATGACTTCAAACCAGTCAAGTACTCACCACACGTGCGGTTCTTAAGGTACATCCACGTCCGGTCTGTCATCTACATATTCGAGCATGATAAATTTAAAATTTATTCATGAATTTCAAAAATCCGTGGGGATTTCAATAATAGAGTTATGCATGAATTTCAAAATCTCACCTTGGGGGCCAGCTATGCAGCTAGTGACCAAGCCGTGGGGATGTGCGGCGCAAGGTGATGCTAACAAGTTAATGGCTCCAGAAGACTACAACAGCAAAATAAAAAAATATTATTCATGAATATATTCAATAATATAATTACATATACATATTAAGACATAATGTAAATTATTATTTGAACTATTTGTTCATAAATGAACAATTAAAAAAGTCACCTTTTTGGCCGGGGAGGAGAGACCAGCACGCAGAGGACGGCCATCGTCCCCTAATTACACGACGCCGCAGAGGACGAGATGCACAGGGTGCTGCCTGAGATGTGTGGCGACGACCAAACGACCACGATTGACAAGCTAACGCGTGAAGTGAGCTGCTGCCTGGCCGGCCGCCCGCAAGACAGTGATGCGCGGAGGGCAGTGATGCGCGGCGGCGGGCAGGCAGTAATGCGCGGGAGGGTCCAATGGCAGTGGGAGGCCCTCGGCGGCGATGGCGCACGCGGCCGGCGGCCACCGGGGAGTATGCGTACGCGCGCGCGGGGCCGGGGCTAGCTACCTACTAGGTGAGATTGAGCACGACGAGGCATGGCGTGGGTATACGGTCCTCCGTGGGTAGGTCGCCGGTCAGCCAGCTAGTCGTCCGCCGTGCCACGCCCAGCCGGCCAAACGATTGCCGGGTCCCAAAAAGCACAGCAGGGCACAATGGGAAGAAGGAGAGTGAAGATAGAGCGAGTGAAGACAGGGCATCTCAAAATGCATCTGTATATTCATGCTTTTGCAGATGCGTTTATCTTAAAATGCATCTAGAATTGATGTGTCTCGGATAAGTAATCATTGGAAACGCGTCTCCTATAGTATGCCTGAAGCAGACACGTTGTGTGGAGCCGCGTCTCTAATACATTGCAGACGCTTTTTCTGATGACACGTCTGCAATAAGTCATCATTGGAGACGCATTTTGTTTTTCCAAAGCCTGGAAGACCTTATTAGAGATGCGTTTTGAACCGACGCGTCTGGAAAAAAGTTTTGGAGACGCGTTCTAATATTTGCGTCTCGAAATATAGTGTCTTCTTTGATCGTTTCTTACATAGTGTTATATCCCACGGTCTGTGAGGTAGGCCGCAGGTGGTGACAGCCCTGTCGGTGTTTCGTAGTCCTCCACGTTCGGATATAGCATAGAGCTGTTGGTCGGAGTGTCTTGACCATTTCAGGGGTAAGCCGGTGCCCAAAGCGGGTATTCTGCCCGAGGATCGACCTTTATTAACTCATCTTTAGTGCTACCGCAGGAATCCTCTCCATCCTCGCCACTTATCCTAGTGTGTCCTTGGACTGACTAAGTTAGGAGTTAGTGCACACAAGTTCCCTATGGATACGATACCCTTGAATACTCATGGGTGAAAGCTACGACGGTATTCATGCGCTTGTGGATTTATTCGCATCGTAAAAATACACAACAATATGCAGGTTGCAAGCACACTTTGGTCCAGCATAAAATCACAGAAAATATCAGAGCATTGATTCAGGCTCAAATAGACCAAGTGTAGCCCAAGAACTGAAGCAAACCCAGTTAAGATAGGCCATACCCCGGAGATCAGACAAGCCAATGCCCAGGACAACCCAACCCCCAGCAGTTGGGGGTGGTTGGCGCCCTGGCTAGTTCGGGTGGTCGACCGACCGGCCCATGGGCCCCACCGCCTTTAGGCTGGTACGTGGCGTCCTCCCATAGGCTCCCAGTGACACCTCAGGTGTCAGTACACTCAGATACAATCACTGTACCCTTTTAAACTTGAAATAAAAATGTGGGGGAAATTAATTCATAGAGAAGGGGTCAAATAAAAGTCAAAGTAAATAAAAGAAATTAAAGGAGAAAGGAAAAAGAGTGAAAAGCAACTCAATTTTTCAATTAAAAAATGTGCACAAAATTTTAGTTGGCTCATGAGAGGTACTTCAATTGACATGTGCTCAGTTGAAATTCAGCCAAAAACAAATCAAAAACTGATTAAATCAAAGCCCTTTTGTGCAAATTTGCAAATTTACAATTAGTTCAAAATGTGAGTTTCAAATGAAAATTTTCATAACACAAAAGTTGTAGAACTTGAAAAGTTATGCAAAAGTGGTATTCAACACTTTTTCATTTGAGCCCTCAAAATAGGAGATATTTTTAGATTACCGAGAGGTCCCTGGAATTTTAGAAATCGTAGAAAGGCCCTCACCTCCATCTCTCTCCTCTCTGGTGCTCTGTTTCGCGCCGCCCGCCGTACGCCGCCGGTGGACTTCGTCCACCGTGCGCCCGCGGCCAAATGGACCCGGGAAAACCCTCCAGCGCCACCTGGCCCGCCCCTTGGCACCCTCCCACGCTCACACGCGTCCCAGACGCGCTCCCGAGCCGCCACGCCACCCCCGCCATGCACCGCGCCGCTACCCGCTGCGCCCGCTCGCCGTCGTGCGCCCCGGGCCCAAATCGACCGCCCCCAGACGCTACTCCCCTCACCCAGGAGCTCCTTGGCCTATAAGAACCCCCAGAGCTCCACCATTGCGCGCCTTCTCCTCCTTCTTCCTCCTCCCGCCGCTCTGCCATGGCCGGCGAGATCTAGCTCGCGCGGACCGGCTACCACAGCCCTACATTGTCCCGTCCAACCACCGCAGCAGCTTCTCCACCTTCCAGTTGAGCTCCACGCGCGCGGAATCGAACCCAATCCCTCTCCCGACGCCGTTCCCCTTCTGCGCCGCTGCCGGCGAGCTCGGGCTCACCGCGGACCGGCCAGCCCAGAGGGAGTCCGTGCACGACAGCTACCCCAGGCGCATCCTCAAGCTCACGCGGTGCTTGTACACGCCCTGTTCCCCAATCCCGAGCCCTCCTTCACCTCGAACGCCGGCAAACCGAACAACCGCTCCGCCATTGACGCCGACAAGCTCGATTCCGTGCACCAAACACTCGAACGCCGACCAGGGTAGGTGTTCCTTGATCCCTACTCTCCAACGCGCCTCCCCGTTGCAGCCCCGGTAAGCCCTGCCTAGCAGAACACCACCGGGCGACCTGCAGCGGCGGAGAAGGCCGGCGAAGGGCCCGATTGTAATTTCTTTTTTTTTGTTTGAGGGTGTGTTTGCAAGAATTCTAGTGTATACCAGTGAACTTCTAAAATGCAGAACAAATAACAGAAAAATTATAAAAATGCAAACTCAACGGATTTAGAATCCTTGTAACAAGATCTACAAATTTTGTAACAGTCACATTTGCAGAAACTCAACCGAATTTAATCTGGGAAAAAGAATAAGAAAACCACCTTATGCATGTTCAGGAAGTTCTTCTCAGCAAATGACCTTGATTTTTGGATATGTTATCAATAATGGAATAATAAGGTCACAGTAAAAATATGACACCCAACCAAAATAGTTATCATGTTGGAACAATCAAGATTCTCTAATCTGTTGCTAGCTTTCTCGATTTAATACTGCAAAATATGCACATGAACTTGCTCTGGAATTTTTACTGCATACATGTGTAACTTAAATCTTGTTAATCCATAAATTTCAGATTTATTAGAGTTCATTTTGCTATATACCATGTTTTATGCTTGTTTAATCAGCTTAATTCATCATATATAGTTGTTGTGCTCAGAAAAATCTTAATTTATTTCTGAAGTCTCATTTTAGTTCTGTAGTCCTGCCTAAAAATATTGAGCTGCAGTTACTGAGTTTTGCTCTAGTTAAAAATCATACTTAGTATCTCCTGGCTAGATTTACCATTTTTGGGCTGAATGAGCTACACCATATCTAATCTTGATTTTTGGATATGTTCTTTCTTAGAGTAGGTTCTGTCTGAAATAAAAAGCTCACATGAAGTATTGGTCAAATGAACTGTGAGAAATTTATGTTAACTCATGTTAATATAACTGCATAACTAATTTATCTTGTTGAGTTAAATCTTGAAAAATTTGCTGGAGTATGTTTAGCTCATGATTAGACTCTGGTAAAAATTTGAGAACCATATCCCTAGTAAAACTTTCTGTAGAATTAATCTTTGTTAATGGCTTGCTGTTTTTACTCTTTTTTTCACCTCTTCTGTATAAGTGTATAAAATCTGGAAAAATTTCAGTGCTGATTATATGCTATATAGTTGCTCTTGTAAAATTTGTAGCCCCAGAAACCATATTAAATGTTCTGTACAAAAAGATGAAGTAACTAGAGTGATCTACTTACATGATTAGTTATGGTAATTGCTTTATGGTTAAATGCTGAAATTTATACCATGAATGCTTAAGTTTGGATCTGTGTTACTTTAGTTTTTCATCAATAGCTCATTAGTAATTGTGTTGTTAAGAAATAATGAAAGCATGCTATGTGTTGAATTTGAAAATGAAAACCAAACCCCCCACTCATTTATGAAGAAACATAATTGTGGTTACTACTCTATAAACGACTGCCCATGAAATGAAATGTTGAAATCATCACTAAATTAACTTTTGTTGAACTACAACTTTATCATGAAGGAAAGAAAGCGTTATCCACGAATAACTAATAATCTGGCATTGCATATAGAAGCGGTCAATCTTGCGGACGGTGACTACAAGTTGGTGCCCGCAGACTCTCGTGTGGATCAGGAGGTCAATTTGAATTGTGCTAACTTGTCTCAAGACCTGGGCCAAGCCCCAGAAGCTTTTCTGCCTGACAGTGCCCAAGAAGGCAAGCCCCGGTGCATTATACCTTATTTTCCGAGTTACTATTCATTTATCTATTTATAATGTGTGGTAGTAGTTTCTTTCTGCATTTAAGTTTTCTAGGCGTTGATCGAAAACCTTAGATGCATGCTCCCGAGGTACCTATATTTGATCCCGGATCTTTTTATCGAATAGATGCCATGCTAAATAGGTATGGTAGAAGTCGAGGGGTTTCCTGCCTCTCGCGAGCAAATAGGAATTTTGACTGACTTCAATTCCTGCGGAAATATAAGGACCATGGGCGGGGTTGTGTAGTTGTGATACCCCGCTGGTGTAGTCAAAAATGGGTAAGGTCGCGGTGTGTGGCTCATTTCATTAAACGTTTGAAAGTACTAGCCACATACCGAGAAATATGGTAATCGGTAAGCTTAAGTACCTGATTGGACCGGCGAGTGGAACGATCTCGCACCCTCCTGGTAGAAGTAGGATTTATATTTTTGTCGCGACGTACGGGTGCAGAGTGGTCGGACTCTGTAGTCGGGGAGGGTGTGCCGGATCCACGGACTGGAAAGAAAGGGGAACTGTAGCGTGGCGGGAGTGAAGTCGATCCCCATGCGTGTGGTCTAGGTTTCCCTGGCCAGGTTGAAATTCGATTCAGAATCGTCCGCCTCTCACGGCATGAGATTGCTTAATGCTTTCGGTCACACAGAGTAACAAGTGGAACATGATGATGATAATACTGCTGGTTGATTAAATGGTTGCTCCACCATGTTTGTGTAGAGTTAGTTGCAAATTTAGAATGGTTAATCCAACTAGAATATGGCTAAGTAAAACCTGAAAATAAGGATCAACATTTAGTGGCGTTTTTTGGCAAAACCAACCCCAACAACCAAAAAGCCTTGCATGTCTAGTTATCGGACTATGTTATATCCGGAGACGGGTCAGTCTTGCTGAGTATTAGTATACTCAGCCTTGCTTGTGGCACTGTTTTTCAGGTACTAACTTCGAGGATCTGTTTGCAAGTCTTACTTGGCCGTGTACCTTGCCTCAGGGTTGGTCTGTAGAGTGGGATGGCCCTTCAGCTGCTGCTGACCATCCTCCGGCTGAGTGACACTTTCGTACGGGCTTTATCGATGCGTCACGTTATCTCGCTAGTTATCTTTTACTGCTTCCACTGAACAATAAGACTTGAATAATTTTAGTAGATGGAACTCTGTAGTACCTTACTATTCTGAACCTGGTTTGTAATAAATTTTCTTTCCACTGCAATCACTCTAAGATGTATGAAATGTTCTGTGTTGTAATCTCTGGGCTCACCTTCGCGTGAGTGTTGTCTGCTGATCCTGGAATAGCGTGGCTTTTATCGAGGCTTCACTCGAGGAACTACCGGTGAGTGCCAATTTGGGTCAGAGTTGCTTAGCAACAAAGATTAGTGCACCCGGGCCCAGTAGTTTTGGGTGGTTCCGCCACAGCTGGCATCAGAGCTCGCAGACAGCCTACCAGAGATGACAGCCTCAGTTTTCAAAACCACAACTTAAAACTCGACTTCAAAACTACTAAAGTTTTTGAAAGAGTTTAGGATCTCCAAGGACAAGTCTAGGACGTAAAGCCCTAGGGAATATTATGGGTATAATCAGGTGGCTTATATTGTATGGCTAACTTCCAGCACTTTACTTTCCAGTATTTAAATTCTGTAATTTAAATTCTGCAACTACATCGTCGTCCCGGAGGTATGCTTACTCAGTCAGCCGAATGCTGGAGCTCAAGCAGTGGCATACTTGAGCTGCTTCGCATATACCAACTTCGGTTGATTATATGGGGAGTAATGATTCGAAATTGGAATTCAATTCCCCGTCAAAGACGGTACTCGGTCAATACGTTGTTCTCAGTAACGTATGCTTAACGTTGTCCATACGGCGGTAATTGTATGGATGCCGGTTCTATAGTGATCGGTAATGTATGGGTACGCTTCCGTGAGTGCTGGCACGGAAGGTTCAATCTATATATTGTCAATTTTCTACAGGTACGCTAACTCGAAATCGAATCTTAGGCTATCTAGCTATATCGAGTAGCTACATAGTGAGAGACGTAATATGTATGCCACCAAAGTCATTTGCGTAAGACCAAGGTTACTTGGAAATTCTTTTCCTTGGTAAGGGCGAATAGGTTCTGCATTCATTCTCAAATCACCAGCAAAGAAACTCTTGGAAGAAACCGTAATCAAAAAGAGTAAAACACAATCTCAAGGATCATCTAGATAGACTGCAAATTTTGGAAAATGGGCTTTCCCAAATTTTTAATATCTGAATTTTTACTCAAATCAAGATGGGTCAGTAAGATGAAATGAAGCTACCTAAATCATCAAACTACTGTAAAAGTTTAAGAATTTTTGAAGCCTTCTAGCTTGGTATTCGTGATTTTAGATCAACCCTGTGTAAGACTGTTAACTCTGAACAGTCTGGACAACTGAAATTTTTTCGACCTTCATAAGTTGTTCAAACGAAAAATTGTTCAACATGAAAGTTGTATACAACTAAGTGATTATCTTACCATAAAAATTTGAATAATTTTTGATAACTGGTTTGAGAGTTAGGGTCAAAATACACCCTCTCTGGACACCCTGTTTTCCTGGTTGACGTCATTCTGAATACCTGAGCATATCGCCCCCTTGGAGTCCGAGTTGATCTTAGTGTTGACTAGATGAATCGTTCCTGATTATCATTGGGATCTTGTGTAAATTTTTGAGAATTTTCGGAGCAAATTATCTAGCATTTTGGCAATTTCTTTCACGGTCCAGAGTCAGCCATTCTATTCCTTGTTTACCATTAGCTGATCCATCGGTCTTTTGTTGGGACAGATGGAAGAGCTGCTGGTCGTTGACGCGCAGGGGCACGTGCACTCCGCTTGCTTGCACTGGGACGGGTTTCCTCGCCGTCTTTGGGAGCTTTTGAGTGCAGCCGGTTACCTCCAGCCACCGGTTTACGATGGTCACGAGTTTGTGGAGGACGGGGTTCGTCGCTGCAGTGTGACGATGGTGATCTCGCAGCACCCGCTCAACGGGTGGGAGCCGATCGTGACTCAGATGGTCAGTCACTACCTGCTGGACACTTGGGAGCTCACCGCCATGAGGGCGATGACCACTTTTTGCTCTTCGCACCCTCTGGAGGTGGTTCTGACCGCGTTCGGGTTGTTTCCTGCACCTGACCCGACAGACCCGCTTTGGCTTGACCGGATGACACACGTGGACGTGGTCGCTACCCTTGACCCAGTCGGGGCCCTTCGGACGACAGCGAGGTGCCTGGACGGCCTCTACAGACTCCACACTTACCAGAGTTACGCCGTCGCTCAGTTGGTGGACCATGCTCAGGCCTTGCACCTGGCGGTCCAGCTGAGAGATGGGCAGCTTCAGGAGGCTAGTACCGAGCTCGAGAGCAGGGCTACTCTTATCGCCCAGCTCCATGGCCAGGTTCATGAGCTTCAGGACACGGTGATGGATCGTGACGCTACGATCAACTTTCTGGAGGACCAGTTCCACGACCTGCAGCTTGAGTTGGACGAGGCCCAGGGGCAGCTCCACGCGATACAGCACGCGCAGGATGCCCTTCACGCACCCCCCGACGAGATGCAGGTGGACGATGAGGACGAGCCCCAGGAGATCGAGGGTGTTTCAGAGATGGACTCCAAGGACCAGGCGCCGCAGCCCGCACCGGTTGAGGTTCACACTCCCGCGGCGAGTGAGGCATCGGTCAACATGTAGATCGAGGCGCTGTTTTCTTAGCTTTTGTAGACTCCTCTTAGTGTAGCCTACTTTTTGATCATGGCTACTAGGCTAACTTAGAGTTGAGTAACCCCTTAGTACTGATGTTAGAAGTAACCAAGTAGAAATGAGAGGATGATGGATGTAATGAATCCCTAATGCCACTAATATGAATTATCAGTGATCTGTGAAAAGCTGAAGGCAGCAGCTAGTTCGAATTTTTATCCTCTTTTCCTTTCTGAATTAGCTCCTAAGTTGAATACCAAAGTTGTTCCAAACTTCATCGGGAAAATGCTCACAAAATTTCAGCGCAAACGGATTAGTATCGCAGGAGATAACCGCCAATTACAGAAGCTCTGTTTTCTGTAAAACAGAAAAACCAGAGGAGGAGTAAATGAATTTTTTGACTAACTTACTCTGGAAATCTGACTTTGTGATGACTACCAAAGTTGTAGCTCATGAAATTATCTATCTCATGTAAAATATTCAAGTTTATATCTTGTACCGAACTCCAGTTATGAGCGATTTCGTATCACTGGTTTGCTGCACAACATGATTTAAGCAATTTCCATTACTTCCATGTCATTTTGAGTTGTAACTTCCATTTGAAATGATGATAATGTTGAGCCTAATGCAAAAGTACTCACATTTCAGATGGTTGGATCAACTCGAGGCACCCCTAGTGGTTTTGGAGCCGGGGAGAATGGCGATCCACCTCCACCTCCTCCACCAGTGGGTATCGCTGAGGTTCTTGCCGCCCAGACGGAAATTTTGCGGTAGTTGGTTCAAGCTCAGCAACAACCGCGGGGTGGGCATCATGCTCATCAAGCACAAGAAGCGAGCTACCAAGATTTCCTCAGTACTCAGCCTCCGCTGTTCAATAAAGCGGATGAGCCTCTAGACGCGGACGCTTGGATTCGCACAATCGAGTCCAAGTTTTCTCTATTGACTACTCCTTGTTCCGAAGCGAACAAGACTCGCTACGCCGCACAGCAGCTTCGCGGATCAGCTCGTATGTGGTGGGATCATTACCACGGGATGCTACCGGCTGATCATGTGGTGAATTGGAATGAGTTCAAATTGGCTTTTCGAGATCATCATATTCCAGCTGGACTTCTTGACCGTAAGCTCAATGAGTTCTTGGCTTTAACTCAGGGCACTCGTACTGTGGTGCAGTATGCCCAAGTATTCCATCAATTGTGTCAATATGCTGGACATCACGTGGATACCGACGCTAAGAAGCGTGAACGCTTCCATCGAGGCCTTAGCACCAAGTTACAAGAAAGGCTAAATCTTGTCCGAGCGGACTCTTTCAATGAATTGGTGAATATGGCTATCTCTCAGGAGGATCTTATTTCTACACACCGCACTGAAAAGAAGCGCAAGGCACCTGCTAGACCCTCGAGTGCCTCTGCACCGAGGTATCGTATTGTGCAGAATAACCCACCCGCACCCTCTCAGAAGGCCCCTCAGCCAGGGCGTTGGATTATTCGGCCTCCTCAACATCAGCAACAGACTTGATTTGGGTTTCCTCAGCAAGCTCAATTTGCACCTCAGCAGCAGCAGAACGGCCCTAGGCCAAATACTCAGCCAGCCGCTCGCCCTGACCACAATAACCGATGTTTCAGATGTGGGAGTCCGGATCACTTTGCCAAGATGTGCCCCCAGGCGGGACAATCTCAAGGGCAGGCTTATCACCGAAATGATCAGAACAAGGGCAAGAAACAAACCATTCAAGTCAGGCAGGGCTGACTTAATTTTACCAACTTGGCTGACCTTCCAGAAGGAGCACCAATTATGTCGGGTACATTCTCCATAAACCATCACCTTGCAGTTATCTTATTCGATTCTGGTGCATCTCATAGCTTCATTAGTTCTAAATTCGGAGCAAGGGTTGGGTTAGATTTTTGTCACACGAAAGGGTCATTCATGATATCTACTCCGGGTGGTAAAGTTGCATCAAACCAAATCGTTAATAATGCGCCACTTAGTTTGGGTAGTAAAACCGTTCCTACCACTTTAATTTTGTTGCCACTAGAAGGTATGGACATTATTCTGGGAATGGATTGGATGAAAAGACATGGGGTAATGTTAGATATCTCTTCCCGAGCCGTTGAAATAAATTCTTCAACTCATGGTCATTCAGTTCTATATTTACCTCATCATCAATGTCACAACTCTTGTGCCTATGCCATGAAAGATATTCATCTCGAAGATATTCCGGTAGTCCGTGAATATGCAGATGTGTTTCCGGACGATTTACCTGGTATGCCGCCAGACCGGGATATCGAATTTGTCATTGAACTTCAGCCTGGTACAGCACCCATTTCAAAAAGGCTGTACCGAATGCCGCCTAAAGAATTAGCTGAACTAAAAATCCAGCTACAAGAACTGTTGGACAAGGGTTTTATTCGCCCAAGTGCTTCACCTTGGGGCTGTCCAGCATTGTTCGTAAAGAAGAAGGATGATAGTCTGAGGTTGTGTGTTGATTACCGGCCTCTCAATGCGGTGACCATCAAAAATAAATATCCACTTCCCCACATTGATGTACTGTTTGATCAGTTGGCTGGAGCAAAGATCTTCTCCAAGATTGATCTCCGTTCGGGGTATCATCAAATTAAAATCCGGCCTTGTGATATTCCCAAGACCGCCTTCTCAACCCGATATGGTCTCTATGAATATTTGGTTATGTCTTTTGGTCTCACTAATGCTCCGGCTTATTTTATGTATCTCATGAACTCGGTATTCATGCCGGAACTTGACAAGTTTGTCGTGGTTTTTATTGACGACATTCTGATCTATTCCAAGAATGAGGCAGAACATGAGCAACATCTGCGCATTGTTCTTCAATGCCTCAGAGATCATAAGCTGTACGCAAAATTCTCCAAGTGTGAATTCTGGCTGGACACAGTCAAATTTATGGGTCACACTATATCCAGTGAAGGCATCTCCGTTGATCCCAGTAAAGTACAAGAAGTGATGGACTGGAAACCTCCTACTTCAGTTCATCAGATCCGCAATTTTCTCGGCTTGGCGGGGTATTACCGCAGATTTATTCCGGATTTCTCCAGAATTGCAAAACCCATGACAGAACTACTAAGGAAGGATGTCAAGTTTAAATGTGATGCGAAGTGTGATGAAGCATTCCATACCTTGAGAGCACATCTTACCACAGCACCAGTCTTGGCTCAACCTGACAACAATAAACCCTACGATGTTTATTGTGATGCTTCAGGTACTGGTCTTGGTTGTGTGCTAATGCAAGACAATCGGGTTATAGCATATGCTTCCCGAGCTCTTCGGCCACATGAGCTAAATTATCCCACTCATGATCTTGAACTAGCCGCCGTGATTCATGCTCTCAAAATTTGGAGACATTATCTTATGGGCACTCATTGCAATATCTATACCGACCATAAGAGTCTCAAATATATTTTCACCCAAAGTGAACTGAATATGAGGCAACGAAGATGGCTGGAATTGATCAAAGATTATGACCTGGAAGTTCATTATCATCCGGGCAAAGCTAATGTTGTAGCCGATGCGCTCAGTCGCAAGGTTCACTGCAATTGCCTTTCAGTGGAGTCGTATAATGACACATTGTGTGCTGAAATGCAAAAGCTGAAATTGGAAAATCATTCCTCAGGGCTCTTTGAATCATATTTCGGTGGAACCGACCCTTTATGACAAGGTCATCATGGAACAATTACATGACAAAAGTGTTGGTATCATCAAGCAGAAAGTAGTAGAAGGTGAAAATAAATACAAGTGTTTCCGAGTGGACCATAAAGGAATTTTGTGGTTCGAGGATCGCCTAGTCGTTCCCAAAAATCATGAGCTGCGGAAACAAATCCTGGACGAGGCACATCTCTCTAAATTCTCCATTCATCCGGTTAGCACCAAGATGTACCAAGATCTCAGACATAATTTCTGGTGGACTCGTATGAAGAGAGAGATTGCCAAATATGTCGTAGAGTGTGACACATGTCAGAGAGTAAAAGCTAGTCACTTGAAAGTTGCTGGAACTCTCCAACCTCTGCCAATTCCGTCTTGGAAATGGGAAGATATCAGTATGGACTTCATAGTGGGCTTACCAAATACTTCTCAGCATCATGATTCCATTTGGGTCATTGTTGATAGGCTCACAAAGACTGCTCATTTTATTCCAGTGCATACTGAATATCGAGCCAAGAAATATGCTGAAATCTATATCGATCGGATAGTCTGTCTACACGGTATACCCAAGACAATTATCTCGGATCGTGGCCCTCAGTTTGTGGCAAGGTTTTGGGAGCAGCTCCAAGAAGCTCTCGGAACCAAATTAATTCGAAGCTCGGCTTACCATCCACAGACTGATGGACAGACCAAAAGGGTGAATCAAATTCTTGAGGATATGCTTCGAGCATATGTCATCCATTATGACAAGAACTAGGACAAATGTTTATCCTTGGCCGAGTTTTCTTATAACAACAGCTATCAGGCCAGTCTGAAGATGGCACCATTCGAGGCCTTGTATGGTTGACGGTGTCGAACTCCTTTGAGTTGGTCCCAGACTGGAGAACGTCAAATATTTGGACCCGAATTGGTTGTCGAGGCTGAGGAAAAAGTAAAAATAGTACAAGCAAATCTCCGAGCAGCCCAGTCTCGGCAAAAGAGTTATTTTGATAAAAGAAGGGATCCTTTGAAGTTCATGGTTGGTGACCACGTTTATTTACGAGTGTCACCAACTCGAGGCGTCCAACGTTTCGGAGTCAGGGGTAAGCTAGCACCTCGCTATGTCAGGCCATATGAAATCATTGAAGAATGTGGACCCGTGGCTTATCGTTTGCGACTTCCTTCACGACTCGCCGTCATCCATAATGTTTTCCACATATCCCAACTCAAGAAATGTGTTCGAGTTCCTACGGAAATCATCAATCAACAAGAAATTTTAGTGGAGCCCGAAACCTCTTATACCGAATATCCACTCAGAATTCTGGATCAAAAAGAGAGAGGTACTCGTCGAAAGGTGGTAAAAATGTGTAAAATTCAGTGGTCTCATCACACTGAAGAAGAAGCCACCTGGGAGACGGAAGATTATCTTAATCGACATTATCCGGGTTTTCTTAGCTCTACCTCAGGTATATCACTTTCCCTACCTAAATTTCAATCATCCAATCTCGGGGCGAGATTCTTTTTAAGGGGGGTAGGCTGTGACACCTCAGGTGTCAGTACACTCAGATACAATCACTGTACCCTTTTAAACTTGAAATAAAAATGTGGGGGAAATTAATTCATAGAGAAGGGGTCAAATAAAAGTCAAAGTAAATAAAAGAAATTAAAGGAGAAAGGAAAAAGAGTGAAAAGCTACTCAATTTTTCAATTCAAAAATGTGCACAAAATTTTAGTTGGCTCATGAGAGGTACTTCAATTGACATGTGCTCAATTGAACTTCAGCCAAAAACAAATCAAAAACTGATTAAAATCAAAGCCCTTTTGTGCAAATTTGCAAATTTACAATTAGTTCAAAATGTGAGTTTCAAATGAAAATTTGCATAACACAAAAGTTGTAGATCTTGAAAAGTTATGCAAAAGTGGTATTCAACACTTTTTCATTTGAGCCCTCAAAATAGGAGATATTTTTAGATTACCGAGAGGTCCCTGGAATTTTAGAAATCACAGAAAGGCCCTCACATTTGGTCGAGTAACGGAAACTCAATCAAACTCATAATTGTCTCAATGGAATCTTTTCCTTCTTTTTTTTTGTCTGAATATTCAGTTAAGACCATTCCAAGGCTCCTTTTCGCCATGCATAAACTAAACCAACAACTAGGATAAGCACAAAAATGAAAGCTTCGATAAAAACGGATACACCCAATACGTCGAAACTCATTGCCCAAGGGTAGAGAAAGACCGTTTCCACAATCTCTCTCCTCTCTGGTGCTCTGTTTCGCGCCGCCCGCCGTACGCCGCCGGTGGACTTCGTCCACCGTGCGCCCGCGGCCAAATGGACCTGGGAAAAACCTCCAGCGCCACCTGGCCCGCCCCTTGGCACCCTCCCACGCTCACACGCGTCCCAGACGCGCTCCCGAGCTGCCACGCCACCCCCGCCATGCGCCGCGCCGCTGCACGCTCCGCCCGCTCGCCGTCGTGCGCCCCGGACCCAAATCGACCGCCCCCAGACACTACACCCCTCACCCAGGAGCTCCTTGGCCTATAAGAACTCCCAGAGCTCCACCGTCGCGCGCCTTCTCCTCCTTCTTCCTCCTCCCGCCGCTCCGCCATGGCCGGCGAGATCTAGCTCGCGCGGACCGGCTACCACAGCCCTACATTGTCCCGTCCAACCACCGCAGCAGCTTCTCCACCTTCTAGTTGACCTCCACGCGCGCGGAATCGAACCCAATCCCTCTCCCGACGCCGTTCCCCTTCTGCGCCGCCGCCGGCGAGCTCGGGCTCACCGCGGACCGGCTAGCCCAGAGGGAGTCCATGCACGACAGCTACCCCAGGCGCATCCTCAAGCTCACGCGGTGCTCGTGCACGCCGGCGAACCGAACAACCGCTCCGCCATTGATGCCGACGAGCTCGATTCCGTGCACCAAACACTCGAACGCCAACTAGGGTAGGTGTTCCTCGATCCCTACTCTCCAACGCGCCTCCCCGTTGCGGCCCCGGTAAGCCCTGCCTAGCAGAACACCACCGGGCGAGCTGCAGCGGAGGAGAAGCCGGCGAAGGGCCCGGTTGTAATTTCTTTTTTTTGTTTAAGGGTGTGTTTGCAAGAATTCCAGTGTATATCAGTGAACTTCTAAAATGCAGAACAAATAATAGAAAAATCATAAAAAATGCAAACTCAACGGATCTGGAATCCTTGTAACAAGATCTACAAATTTTGTAACAGTCACATCTGCAGAAACTCAACCGAATTTAATCTGGGAAAAAGAATAAGAAAACCACCTTATGCATGTTCAGGAAGTTCTTCTCAGCAAATGACCTTGATTTTTGGATATGTTATCACTAATGGAATAATAAGGTCACAGTAAAAATATGACACCCAACCAAAACAGTTATCATATTGGAACAATCAAGATTCTCTAATCTGTTGCTAGCTTTCTCGATTTAATACTGCAAAATATGCACATGAACTTGCTCTGGAATTTTTACTGCATACATGTGTAACTTAAATCTTGTTAATCCATAAATTTCAGATTTATTAGAGTTCATTTTCTATATACCATGTTTTATGCTTGTTTAATCAGCTTAATTCATCATATATAGTTGTTGTGCTCAGAAAAATCTTTATTTATTTCTGAAGTCTCATTTTAGTTCTGTAGTTCTGCCTAAAAATATTGAGCTGCAGTTACTGAGTTTTGCTCTAGTTAAAAATCATACTTAGTATCTCATGGCTAGATTTACCATTTTTGGGCTGAATGAGCTACACCATATCTAATCTTGATTTTTGGATATGTTCTTTCTTAGAGTAGGTTCTGTCTGAAATAAAAAGCTCACATGCAGTATTGGCCAAATGAACTGTTAGAAATTTATGTTAACTCATGTTAATATAACTGCATAACTAATTTATCTTGTTGAGTTAAATCTTGACCAATTTTCTGGAGTATTTTTAGCTCATGATTAGACTCTGGTAAAAATTTGAGGACCATATCCCTAGTAAAACTTTCTGTAGAATTAATCTTTGTTAATGGCTTGCTGTTTTTACTCTTTTTGTCACCTCTTCTGTATAAGTGTATAAAATCTGGAAAAATTACAGTGCTGAGTATATGCTATATAGTTGCTCTCGTAAAATTTGTAGCCCTAGAACCCATATTAAACGTTCTGTACAAAAAGATGAAGTAACTAGAGTGATCTACTTACATGATTAGTTATGGTAATTGCTTTATGGTTAAATGCTGAAATTTATACCATGAATGCTTAAGTTTGGATCTGTGTTACTTTAGTTTTTCATCAATAGCTCATTAGTAATTGTGTTGTTAAGAAATAATGAAAGCATGCTATGTGTTGAATTTGAAAATGAAAACCAAAACCCCCACTCATTTATGAAGAAACATAATTGTGGTTACTACTCTATAAACGACTGCCCATGAAATGAAATGTTGAAATCATCACTAAATTAACTTTTGTTGAACTACAACTTTATCATGAAGGAAAGAAAGCGTTATCCACGAATAACTGATAATCTGGCATTGCATATAGAAGCGGTCAATCTCGCGGACGGTGACTACGAGTTGGTGCCCGCAGACTCTCGTGTGGATCAGGAGGTCAATTTGAATTGTGCTAACTTGTCTCAAGACCTGGGCCAAGCCCCAGAAGCTTTTCTGCCTGACAGCGCCCAAGAAGGCAAGCCCTGGTGCATTATACCTTATTTTCCGAGTTACTATTCATTTATCTATTTATAATGTGTGGTAGTAGTTTCTTTCTGCATTTAAGTTTTCTAGGCGTTGATCGAAAACCTTAGATGCATGCTCCCGAGGTACCTATATTTGATCCCGGATCTTTTTATCGAATATATGCCATGCTAAATAGGTATGGTAGAAGTCGAGGGGTTTCCTGCCTCTCGCGAGCAAATAGGAATTTTGACTGACTTCAATTCCTGCGGAAATATAAGGACCACGGGCGGGGTTGTGTAGTTGTGATACCCCGCTGGTGTAGTCAAAAATGGGTAAGGTCGCGGTGTGTGGCTCATTTCATTAAACGTTTGAAAGTACTAGCCACATACCGAGAAATATGGTAATCGGTAAGCTTAAGTACCTGATTGGACCGGCGAGTGGAACGATCTCGCACCCTCCTGGTAGAAGTAGGATTTATATTTTTGTCGCGACGTACGGGTGCAAAGTGGTCGGACTCTGTAGTCGGGGAGGGTGTGCCGGATCCACGGACTAGAAAGAAAGGGGAACTGTAGCGTGGGCAGGAGCGAAGTCGATCCCCATGCGTGTGGTCTAGGTTTCCCTGGCCAGGTTGAAATTCGATTCAGAATCGTCCGCCTCTCACGGCATGAGATTGCTTAATGCTTTTGGTCACACAGAGTAACAAGTGGAACATGATGATGATAATACTGCTGGTTGATTAAATGGTTGCTCCACCATGTTTGTGTAGAGTTAGTTGCAAATTTAGAATGGTTAATCCAACTAGAATATGGCTAAGTAAAACCTGAAAATAAGGACCAACATTTAGTGGCGTTTTTGGCAAAACCAACCCCAACAACCAAAAAGCCTTGCATGTCTAGTTATCGGACTATGTTATATCCGGAGATGGGTCAGTCTTGCTGAGTATTAGTATACTCAGCCTTGCTTGTGGCACTGTTTTTCAAGTACTAACTTCGAGGATCTGTTTGCAAGTCTTACTTGGCCGTGTACCTTTCCTCCGGGTTGGTCTGTAGAGTGGGATGGCCCTTCAGCTGCTGCTGACCATCCTCCCGCTGAGTGACACTTTCGTATGGGCTTTATCGATGGGTCACGTTATCTCGCTAGTTATCTTTTACTGCTTCCGCTGAACAATAAGACTTGAATAATTTTAGTAGATGGAACTCTATAGTACCTTACTATTCTGAACCTGGTTTGTAATAAATTTTCTTTCCGCTGTAATCACTCTGAGATGTATGAAATGTTCTGTGTTGTAATCTCTGGGCTCACCTTCGCGTGAGTGTTGTCTGCTGATCCTGGAATAGCGTGGCTTTTATCGAGGCTTCACTCGAGGAACTACTGGTGAGTGCCAATTTGGGTCAGAGTTGCTTAGCAACAAAGATCAGTGCACCCGGGCCCAGTAGTTTTGGGTGGTTCCGCCACACTCCCTACGTCGGTTATAAGAGGAAGAGGCCGTGGCTCCCTGCTATAAATACAAGGGGGGCTTAGAGAATAGAACACACACCACACTCACCTCTCATCTCAAGCATCTTGTGTAGTTTATAGGCTTAGTGGAGTTTAGGAGAAGTTTATGAGTCATCGAGTCCTCGGAGTTGCTCGAGAATTCTGGTATTGGTTCATCTCTAGCTCTCCCTTATAATATTCAGTCATTTGTAAAAGAATCAAACTATAGTTACCGAAATCTGCTAGAAGTATATTCTGAGTTATCGAAAATATGCTTCATGATCTGGTTGCGTTATCATTCGATGCTTGCATTGCATGATCACCTTGTGCTTGCGATGGTTAACATATTAGCCTTAGAACAATATCAACTACGTCAGTATTCGTATGTTTGCTCTAGTATGATGTCTGTCCATCCGAAGGGTGGGGGCTCCACGCGGAATACTAGAGTATCGCTTACTAGTGTAGACATGGTGTCTAGATTAGCTAAGTGTTGCTGGATGTCAACCTTTCTCACGGTTTGTACAGGTAGCCGGCAGGTGGTGACAGCCCTGTTCGAGCCCAAGTAATCCTCCACGTTCGGATTGGGGGGGGGGGTAGGAGGTACATAAAGCCGCCAGGGTGTACGGGCTCCTCTCGTTGCTTGGATAGCGGTCTCCCGGTTGTCTAGTTTAATCTCTGACAATCTAACAGTAGGATAGCATAGATATAGTTAGCCTAGCACATCTGACTCGAGCTCTAACTTCTACCTTGATCCTGGCCTATAGCATCTTTCTTGTTGTTTACCTTGAGGGTAGTTTGTGTGTGTGTCACGCTACCTCCTACCATGTTATTTATCTTACCCCTGTTTATGCAACTGAATATCCAATCTAGATAAAGTTCATTAACTAGCCTATGTTCCTTCAACAACTGCCTTTCCTACGGAAATATAAATGACACCCCGGTTTACTCCCGGGTAAAATGCTACAGCGGTATTCCGTGCGCTTGCGGATTTATTCGTGGTTCATGAAATACTGGCACCCCCCTTGGCATCTGCAGGCGTCATCGCTGTCCCCCAGAGGTGACGCTGGTAGGCGCCAACAATCTCATGTACGCCAGAGTAGAAGAACTGGTGGAACTATTTCTCCAGATCGGCCCAAAATATTATGGAATTGGCTGGTAATGTTGTGAACCATGTAAAGGCCGATCCTGAGAGAGACATAGAGAATAGGTGCACTTTCAACACGTCATTCTATGCTACTTCTCCACACTGCATGATGAATCTGTTGATGTGTTCTACTGTGGAGACCTCTCCTTGTCCAGAAAACATGGTGAAATCTGGAAGCTTGTATTTATGGGGCAGATGGAGTTTATCATACGCAGCTGGATATGGAGTTCTGTACATCAAATTTTGCTGCTCTGGCCTTAAACCAAACTAATCACTCATTACTTCAGCAATTTTGGATGCCCAGTCAATCTGCTGACCAGCAGATGTTGTTGATTGTGATGCTGGTGAAGCTATCGGCAAGGCTGCTGATGCTGGCTGCGGACTGGGTGTAGCCATCGGCTGAGCAGCTGATGCTGCCTGTGCGACATGCTGAGTGATTTGATTGGATGATCACTGATAGAGAACCATCTCATTGCCATGACTAGCCTGCATTGATCCTTGATTAGGTTGTTGCTGTGCCACAGGATGCACGTTTGGCACATTCACATGATGAACATAGCTGGTTGCAGGGTCATGGAATATGCAAGTAACTCCATTGGCGTGAGGAAGTCTGGACACAAGGACCTCCGTAGGAGACTTGGGCTGTATCATCATCGCCAAATTCTGTTGTTGAGGTGCCAGCCCAGAAGCCGACATGTTGCTTGGACTTGCTGACGATGGTGCTGACGCAATTGTAACCGACGGCTATGGAGCCCGCGCGGCGTCTTGAGATTGGGTCGGCTGTGGAGCCGATGCATTAGCTTGTTGATTCATTGGCTGTGAAGCCGATAAGCTTGGTTGCCCTGCCGCAGATGACATCATGTACTCTGGGGGCATACCATAACCAGTAGCAGGATCCTATCCAACCGAGAACCCTGTCATGTATCCTCACTGTGCATGTGTGGCCATTGGCGTGGAGTTTGTATGTATAGGAGTGAACCGAGACGACGTCGTCGTACCAATCAGCTGTGTGGCTCCAATATCCCCTTCTGCCTAAGCTTGAGAGTCAATCGGAGGCATTCCAGTAGCCGATCCAGTAGGGGCGAAAACCATCTGACTAGCCTGCTGATAGGTTGGCCCCATGAAGCCAAGTGATCCCCTTTCTTGCAGCGTCTTGAGCACAACATTGTGAACAGAATTAGCCATGATCAAAGCATGGTTTATGGAAGCCTGCCCGACCCATATGAACCATCCTGTCCTCTTTCTGTGCTTCATCATAGGGTGGAAGAGTAGGAAAATCATACTTCTTGATCACCTCTCCACTCTTGTTTGTACTGAAGGATGGAAGGCACCACTGCTCATAAGCCTCAATACCTGCCTTGAGTTCTGCTTTCTGCTCTTCCATCAGCTTGTCCTTGTCGATTGGGATCTGGTTGCCTGTCAAAACCTTATCCTTCTCGTCAAACATCTTGATTCATTTGGTCCCACCAGGCGTGCCAAAAGATGTGTTGACGCGAAACGATCACACACCAAAGCCCGAGAGCCCCGTACGCCAAGCTCAAACTGCACTTGATTCAAACCAAGCCGTGCCAGTCAATTTGACCTGTAAATTGACAAGGAAATAGCAAACCATCAAATACAAGAGCGTATCGGCTAGATTTCCGAATCACTTTTACACAGCATATCGGCAAGGCTCTGCCGATACAAGAAGCGACTGCAGATCGGGTATAAAGAGCGTGTCATCAAAGTGATCTATAAGGGATCGGCAAGAAGCTGTCATTACCGGTATTCAACTAGACGGCTAGATCTAAAGCCGACACATGCCAGAAAACAATGTGCAGATGTTGGCGGTCGATATCGGTGATTTTCGCCATCAACACTCCGCCTGATTTCATGAAACAAAGGTCATATTCATGCTAAATTCACTTATATTAACGAGTTCCATAAGTTTTGGTGAGTATTTGTCGGTACTTTTACCGCTCGCCTACCTTGGGATGCCCTAAGGTAGGAGATTGTTGGGAGCAGATCGCCGAATCTGGAACTTGAAGGTAAACGCAAGGACACAAGACACAAATTTAGATAGATTCGGGCCACCGGAATAGCGTAATACCATACGTCCTATGTGGTGGTTTGGTATATTGCGCCCTGCACTGGGGTGTTGTGCTCTATTGAGCTATTGGTTTTCTTCTGCCGATCTAGGTACCTGACCTTCCTTTATATAGTCCAGGGGGTGGAATTCTAGTTGGTTTATAAGGTAGGAGTCCTAGGAGGATTACAAAGTAGAGTCCTAGGAGGAGTCCGGTTTCTTCCTTCCTTGTGTGTATTCGGAATCTTCCTCACATTTATGCGGTGTGCACAGTCCTGTGGGCTCGGGTCTGACAAGCCCCCGAGCTCTTCATAGCCGAGTACTGCAGGCGTCGAGTACTTCTGAAGTCATCTTTGAGTACTTCGAGTGCTCCGTCGAGTGTTTCAAGTGATCTTCTGAGTACTTCCGGCTGCATCGAGGCTGTGAGGTGCTCAAGCCCCGAAAGTCTTCTTTTATATGGTGCGCGATGAACTCGCGCTCCATATGGAGTAGCCCCCGATCCTTAGGTTGAATCACAGAATCAGGCTGAGGGTCAAATCAGTCTTCAATCTTCTGGTCTTTTATCTTCCAAAAAATTGAAAAATAAGACGTCGATGACATGTGTCCCGCAGCCCCCGAGCCTTGAATCCAAATTCCAAGATTTGGAATTAAGGATCCAAAAGTCATGGCACATGGTGTAGAATTTTTGTCGCCTCCGGTCTTCACATGAGTCAACATCAATGTAACACCCGGTTTATAAAAGAACATAAACCGAGCAATCATATACGTGCCAGGATCAAGTCACACGTATATACAACAGAATGAACAGTATATCATAGCACATATCACGTAAAAAGACATAATAAAGCGAATACGAATGTTATTTATTACAATAATGACAAGAATGTCTGATACAGCGGAAGCGAAGTACAAAATACGGTAAAAGCTCTCCGAAGCTGAAGCAGGGCGCCACAGGGACGTCGACTGGGAGACGAAGCACCTAGAAGTCCTCGTAGTCCTGGTAGCGCTGGACGAACTCCCTCGAGTCGGCAGGAACTGAGCAGCAGTAGCGTAGCCAAGAGGAAAAAGTAGAGAAGAGGCAAGAGTGAGTACACAACTTGTACTCAACAAGTATAACACAAACTATGAGGCTCTAGGCTGGCTGACTCAACTGCATTAGCTTTTAAGTGTTGGCAAAATTTTATTGAAGCTATTTACTACGAGTTGATGAATTACCATTAACCCAGTTACATAGTTATTAATCAAGTTTAAACATGTTACTACTGAGAACCAAACCGAAACCAAGCCACCAAGGTAAACCCCGAGAAGCACCTCCCTCGTCGGAAGGAGATAACTCCACTAATCAAAAGGAGGATCTGGGCCGCTCATAACTGTGAGCACGGCTAGTATACCAGTTTTACACTCTGCAGAGGTTGCACATCTTTACCCACAAGTCGTGAGCTACGCCAGTTGTTCATCACACTTCCTTAGGTGAGATGGCCAGCGACTCACTACGAGGCCTTTAAAATGAATCTCGTTGGTAAGGCGTAACCGTGAGAGTTAGGTCGGCGACGATGGGGCCCACCTCCAGGGGTACAAGCACGTAGCACAGACCAGGCCGGAGGAGCAGGGACCATTGAAGCTTGCTACTCTTGCCCCGCAGGTAAGTTACTCCAAACCAAAAAGATCTAATTATTACGCCAAGTCTATCCCATTCTAGCCTTGTGGTAGCGCTGTTGTCCCAGGTTGTCGCTCTATGAACCGGTCCTTATGGAGAGTGGCCAACCAAGCACTAAGCACCGTGCTGGCCCCCTAAACCATGTTTCTACAAAAACCATCTTTTAACGAGACGTGAGCCACTCATCCACACAGAGGGCCACTCTCAGAATTAAGTTCAAGTAAACCATTAATCAATTTAATTAAAAAGGACCAGAGTGTGTTATAGCGCAGCAACCTAGCACAACTAACCAAAATGCAACCCAAAGGTATATTTAAAGGATATAAACTGGCTAGGAAATCCTTAAAGGCATACAGTATTAAAATGCAGTATGAAATTGTATTTAAAGGTGATAGGTTGTTCATGTTATACTTGCCTTCCTCAAAAATTCTCCTGCTGCTCAAACTGCTCTGAAGATGGATCTTGGCACTGGTACTGATGCTCCTCCGGTAGCTCAACGTCTACTCACGAACACGTGGCCAAAAACAAGTCCAGCACAATACATACAAGCAAACAAAGGCAAACACTAAGAAACAGTACATCAATACATAAAAACAGCACACTAAACTACTCTAATACTGTTCTACACGTTACAACGATCGCGTGGACATAAAGAACACCTAAAACGGAGCTAAAACGCATAAAATAGGCCTAAAACAAGTTCTAGGGGCTTATTTGTAAGAAAAACAGGGTTCCAGGGACTTTTCTGCAAAAACCGAGGGCTAAAACATAATTAAGGATTAAATCTGGGGTCTAACTCGTGAAAAGGCCTCATCAGGACGGCGGGTTCTATTACTGGAAAACTCAGGGGGGTCCGTGCAAAAATCTGGGCCTCAGTGTAAATATTTTTACACTAGATAGGACTGCGGGTTGAAACAGAGAAAGGGCAGGGGCTCTTTAACAAAACTTCTAGGCCGAACCGGTACGCACGTACCACGGCCGTCAGATCTGGATCGGAGGGCCAGGATTTTGTGAGCGCTGGATCTAATCTTGGGCGCAGGTTCTCGATCGGACGGCTCAGGGTCATCACGGCTACAGTGGCGGCGGGGATCGCCGGGGGACTCTTCCCCGCGGCGGCGCGTGGGGAAAAAATCTCACCGGAGCTCTGGAATCTGGCATTCCAGGGCTGGATTGGATTGGTTCTTTGGCCGGTAAGCATGGATGGGGCACGTGTGATCTACCAGGATGCTCAGATCGGCGGTTTAGGGTTCGACCGGGGCTCGCCGGGGTGACAGGCGGCACTGGGTTGCCGGCGAGCTGCGTTCCTGCAGTCCTGGTCCCGGCGTGGGATCTATTTTGGCCTAAAAGCATCTACACGGCACACGTAACCTACTCAGGGCATTGGTTTGGCTCTGCAGCAAGGGGACCAAGGCAGCCGCTACGGCGCGGCGGCGCTACATACTCCGGTGAGCCCTACAACGCGCAACAGAGGGAGGAAACGAGGGGAAACAGGCCCGGCGTGTGCATTACCCCCACGTGAAGCTTCTTCGGTGCGGCGTCGGTGCAGAACGGCGACTCCGAGGCAGGATTCTAGCGAGATCGTGGTGGCGCAGGGGCGGGTCGGCGGAGCTCCTCCTCGGAAATTCCCACGCGCGCAGGGCCGAAGTCGTGGAAGGAGAGCTCGGTGGAGTTCCTGGTTCCACGGCGGAGCTCCTGCGTCAGCTGCGGTGGCAGAGGCGCAGTGGATCGGCGGGTGCTCGGAGGCGCAGGGGGCTCTGCTCAGCAGAGCAAGGCGAGGCGGGCGGGCTAGGGTTTTGTGGCGGCGGTGGGGGTGACGACGGGGTCCAGGGAGGCCGCAGGGGCATTTATAGGGCGGCGGCCACCCTAGGCGTGCGCGCCCGGGTTTGGAAGACCGGCGCGGACTTCGCCAGAGATCGCGGGGTTCAGCTGCGCGAGGTAGACGGCGAGCCTGACCGCTGGGGTCGGCCTGTCAGCGGCTGGGCGCGCGCGCGACCTGCGCTGGGCGAGCGGGCGAGCCGAGCGGAGACTTGGGCCGCGGGGAGAGGAGCGGGGTGACGCGCGGAGCGGGCCGGGGCGCGGGAGCGGGATGCCGAGCGCGGAGCTGGGTGTGGGCCTGGTGATGCGCACGCGCGGGGAAGCGGGGCCTGCTTTGCTGGCTGCGGGCCCGCGCGGGGCGATGGTTTCGTGGGCCGAGCGGGCCAGGCTGGAACGGACTGGGCCGCGAGAAAGGAAAAGGGCCGGGTTAAGGTTTGGGCCGGGGTCAGGGGTTTAGCTGGGTTTTGGGTTTTGTTTTTTTTTCTATTTCTAAACTTTTCTCCTCCTAATTCAAACAAGGTTTGAACTCAAATACAAATTTGAATTCAACCACACTCAAACAATTAAAGTTATGCACCAGCATGAATGCAACACAAAAATTTAACCCTATGATAAATTTTAATTACTTTGCGAGACAAAAATAAATTAAATGCAAGGCTAAACACATTAAACCTTAGAAATTTAAATTAAGCCAATTAAATTTATTAAATACTGAAATTTGAATTAGGGTGTTACAAATCCTACCCCCTTACAGGAATCTCGTCCCGAGATTCTGGGCTGGCTAGCAAAGAGGTCCGGATATGTCTTCATCAACTCCTCTTCCTTCTTCTGGCAAGCCCTCTGGAAAGACATCCGAGAATTCAGACACCACTCGAATACCATCCGTGGGTCTAGCCTTTATCTGATGAAGAAAACCAGAAGGCTCTGTAGCACTGACTGTCGCCTCTTGGTCATCAGATGCTGACAAGTGAACTGTCCGCTGAGCACAAACAATACGGACTCCCCATCTGGTAAGGGTCTCCATGCCCAAAATCACATCTATCTCTGAGGAATCAATGACGATCAAACCAGTGCAGAATTCTGCCCTCCTTATAACAATTCTAACTCTGGAGCATATAGAGCATGTGTGTATCTGGCCCCCAGGTGAAGTAACTATCATAGCTGTCCTCATACAAGAAATTGGTATACGATGCTGCTCTGCAAATGACTTGGAAATGAAAGAATGGGTAGCACCGGTATCGAAAAGCACCATAGCTGGATAAGAGTTGACCATGAATGTACCAATAACCACATTAGGAGCCTCAGCAGCTGACTTGGCCGTCATGTGGTTCACCTTCCCCTGTCGTGGTGCCCTGGGTTGGGCTGGGCGCCCCTGCTGTCCTGCCTGCCGTGGAGCCTGAGGTGCTGGACAACTTTTAGCATAATGACCTTTCTGCCCGCATTTGTAGCACATGCGGTGGCGGTAAATGGCGCTACTTCGTTGACCTCCCTGTGAACTTATCTTCACATCTTGCATTATTTCTGCTGCTTGCTCTTTGGACTCCTTGCGACCGCGTGGCTGGATCGCATTCATAGTGATAGTCAACCCATCAACATAATCATGGAGAGCTTGATTCTCGACCTGTGTATCTCTAGAGCACTTAGGATCCTTTCTCTTTGGCATAGTCTGTAGCTCTCCGACCGATGGACTGTCAAGGAAAAGGGAATCCTCCGCTAGCTGCCCTTGATGAGGCATCTTTCTCTTTGTACCGGAGAACAACCTCTGGTTCCTTTTAGTTGTGGCTTCATCTTCAGTCGCACGAACTTGACGACAAGGAACACCATAGAATTGGCAACACTGGCAAGTTTTCTCACCATCACCCATTGCACTGTCTCCAAGGTCTTTTTGTTCTGCCGACATCTGAGCTGGGGCAAAAGGAAACACAGATGGGTAAGGTCAAGGAAGAGAGAAAAACTCCATTATTTAAGGTTCTATCCTATTTAGATAACACTGCTCAGGCATTACTGCTGATAACTCCAGATAACTGTCACATAAATCCGGAAACTAGGAACTAGAGCATAACTCTTCGGTTTCGTCTGAGAGATTCTCAACTTCTCTTGTACTAGTTGTAGGCCGGGCGGCGGCCACCCTAGGCGTGCGCGCCCGGGTTTGGAAGACCGGCGCGGACTTCGCCAGAGATCGCGGGGTTCAGCTGCGCGAGGTAGACGGCGAGCCTGACCGCTGGGGTCGGCCTGTCAGCGGCTGGGCGCGCGCGCGACCTGCGCTGGGCGAGCGGGCGAGCCGAGCGGAGACTTGGGCCGCGGGGAGAGGAGCGGGGTGACGCGCGGAGCGGGCCGGGGCGCGGGAGCGGGACGCCGAGCGCGGAGCTGGGTGTGGGCCTGGTGATGCGCACGCGCGGGGAAGCGGGGCCTGCTTTGCTGGCTGCGGGCCCGCGCGGGGCGATGGTTTCGTGGGCCGAGCGGGCCAGGCTGGAACGGACTGGGCCGCGAGAAAGGAAAAGGGCCGGGTTAAGGTTTGGGCCGGGGTCAGGGGTTTAGCTGGGTTTTGGGTTTTGTTTTTTTTTCTATTTCTAAACTTTTCTCCTCCTAATTCAAACAAGGTTTGAACTCAAATACAAATTTGAATTCAACCACACTCAAACAATTAAAGTTATGCACCAGCATGAATGCAACACAAAAATTTAACCCTATGATAAATTTTAATTACTTTGCGAGACAAAAATAAATTAAATGCAAGGCTAAACACATTAAACCTTAGAAATTTAAATTAAGCCAATTAAATTTATTAAATACTGAAATTTGAATTAGGGTGTTACAAATCCTACCCCCTTACAGGAATCTCGTCCCGAGATTCTGGGCTGGCTAGCAAAGAGGTCCGGATATGTCTTCATCAACTCCTCTTCCTTCTTCTGGCAAGCCCTCTGGAAAGACATCCGAGAATTCAGACACCACTCGAATACCATCCGTGGGTCTAGCCTTTATCTGATGAAGAAAACCAGAAGGCTCTGTAGCACTGACTGTCGCCTCTTGGTCATCAGATGCTGACAAGTGAACTGTCCGCTGAGCACAAACAATACGGACTCCCCATCTGGTAAGGGTCTCCATGCCCAAAATCACATCTATCTCTGAGGAATCAATGACGATCAAACCAGTGCAGAATTCTGCCCTCCTTATAACAATTCTAACTCTGGAGCATATAGAGCATGTGTGTATCTGGCCCCCAGGTGAAGTAACTATCATAGCTGTCCTCATACAAGAAATTGGTATACGATGCTGCTCTGCAAATGACTTGGAAATGAAAGAATGGGTAGCACCGGTATCGAAAAGCACCATAGCTGGATAAGAGTTGACCATGAATGTACCAATAACCACATTAGGAGCCTCAGCAGCTGACTTGGCCGTCATGTGGTTCACCTTCCCCTGTCGTGGTGCCCTGGGTTGGGCTGGGCGCCCCTGCTGTCCTGCCTGCCGTGGAGCCTGAGGTGCTGGACAACTTTTAGCATAATGACCTTTCTGCCCGCATTTGTAGCACATGCGGTGGCGGTAAATGGCGCTACTTCGTTGACCTCCCTGTGAACTTATCTTCACATCTTGCATTATTTCTGCTGCTTGCTCTTTGGACTCCTTGCGACCGCGTGGCTGGATCGCATTCATAGTGATAGTCAACCCATCAACATAATCATGGAGAGCTTGATTCTCGACCTGTGTATCTCTAGAGCACTTAGGATCCTTTCTCTTTGGCATAGTCTGTAGCTCTCCGACCGATGGACTGTCAAGGAAAAGGGAATCCTCCGCTAGCTGCCCTTGATGAGGCATCTTTCTCTTTGTACCGGAGAACAACCTCTGGTTCCTTTTAGTTGTGGCTTCATCTTCAGTCGCACGAACTTGACGACAAGGAACACCATAGAATTGGCAACACTGGCAAGTTTTCTCACCATCACCCATTGCACTGTCTCCAAGGTCTTTTTGTTCTGCCGACATCTGAGCTGGGGCAAAAGGAAACACAGATGGGTAAGGTCAAGGAAGAGAGAAAAACTCCATTATTTAAGGTTCTATCCTATTTAGATAACACTGCTCAGGCATTACTGCTGATAACTCCAGATAACTGTCACATAAATCCGGAAACTAGGAACTAGAGCATAACTCTTCGGTTTCGTCTGAGAGATTCTCAACTTCTCTTGTACTAGTTGTAGGCCGGGCGGCGGCCACCCTAGGCGTGCGCGCCCGGGTTTGGAAGACCGGCGCGGACTTCGCCAGAGATCGCGGGGTTCAGCTGCGCGAGGTAGACGGCGAGCCTGACCGCTGGGGTCGGCCTGTCAGCGGCTGGGCGCGCGCGCGACCTGCGCTGGGCGAGCGGGCGAGCCGAGCGGAGACTTGGGCCGCGGGGAGAGGAGCGGGGTGACGCGCGGAGCGGGCCGGGGCGCGGGAGCGGGACGCCGAGCGCGGAGCTGGGTGTGGGCCTGGTGATGCGCACGCGCGGGGAAGCGGGGCCTGCTTTGCTGGCTGCGGGCCCGCGCGGGGCGATGGTTTCGTGGGCCGAGCGGGCCAGGCTGGAACGGACTGGGCCGCGAGAAAGGAAAAGGGCCGGGTTAAGGTTTGGGCCGGGGTCAGGGGTTTAGCTGGGTTTTGGGTTTTGTTTTTTTTTCTATTTCTAAACTTTTCTCCTCCTAATTCAAACAAGGTTTGAACTCAAATACAAATTTGAATTCAACCACACTCAAACAATTAAAGTTATGCACCAGCATGAATGCAACACAAAAATTTAACCCTATGATAAATTTTAATTACTTTGCGAGACAAAAATAAATTAAATGCAAGGCTAAACACATTAAACCTTAGAAATTTAAATTAAGCCAATTAAATTTATTAAATACTGAAATTTGAATTAGGGTGTTACAAATCCTACCCCCTTACAGGAATCTCGTCCCGAGATTCTGGGCTGGCTAGCAAAGAGGTCCGGATATGTCTTCATCAACTCCTCTTCCTTCTTCTGGCAAGCCCTCTGGAAAGACATCCGAGAATTCAGACACCACTCGAATACCATCCGTGGGTCTAGCCTTTATCTGATGAAGAAAACCAGAAGGCTCTGTAGCACTGACTGTCGCCTCTTGGTCATCAGATGCTGACAAGTGAACTGTCCGCTGAGCACAAACAATACGGACTCCCCATCTGGTAAGGGTCTCCATGCCCAAAATCACATCTATCTCTGAGGAATCAATGACGATCAAACCAGTGCAGAATTCTGCCCTCCTTATAACAATTCTAACTCTGGAGCATATAGAGCATGTGTGTATCTGGCCCCCAGGTGAAGTAACTATCATAGCTGTCCTCATACAAGAAATTGGTATACGATGCTGCTCTGCAAATGACTTGGAAATGAAAGAATGGGTAGCACCGGTATCGAAAAGCACCATAGCTGGATAAGAGTTGACCATGAATGTACCAATAACCACATTAGGAGCCTCAGCAGCTGACTTGGCCGTCATGTGGTTCACCTTCCCCTGTCGTGGTGCCCTGGGTTGGGCTGGGCGCCCCTGCTGTCCTGCCTGCCGTGGAGCCTGAGGTGCTGGACAACTTTTAGCATAATGACCTTTCTGCCCGCATTTGTAGCACATGCGGTGGCGGTAAATGGCGCTACTTCGTTGACCTCCCTGTGAACTTATCTTCACATCTTGCATTATTTCTGCTGCTTGCTCTTTGGACTCCTTGCGACCGCGTGGCTGGATCGCATTCATAGTGATAGTCAACCCATCAACATAATCATGGAGAGCTTGATTCTCGACCTGTGTATCTCTAGAGCACTTAGGATCCTTTCTCTTTGGCATAGTCTGTAGCTCTCCGACCGATGGACTGTCAAGGAAAAGGGAATCCTCCGCTAGCTGCCCTTGATGAGGCATCTTTCTCTTTGTACCGGAGAACAACCTCTGGTTCCTTTTAGTTGTGGCTTCATCTTCAGTCGCACGAACTTGACGACAAGGAACACCATAGAATTGGCAACACTGGCAAGTTTTCTCACCATCACCCATTGCACTGTCTCCAAGGTCTTTTTGTTCTGCCGACATCTGAGCTGGGGCAAAAGGAAACACAGATGGGTAAGGTCAAGGAAGAGAGAAAAACTCCATTATTTAAGGTTCTATCCTATTTAGATAACACTGCTCAGGCATTACTGCTGATAACTCCAGATAACTGTCACATAAATCCGGAAACTAGGAACTAGAGCATAACTCTTCGGTTTCGTCTGAGAGATTCTCAACTTCTCTTGTACTAGTTGTAGGCCGGGCGGCGGCCACCCTAGGCGTGCGCGCCCGGGTTTGGAAGACCGGCGCGGACTTCGCCAGAGATCGCGGGGTTCAGCTGCGCGAGGTAGACGGCGAGCCTGACCGCTGGGGTCGGCCTGTCAGCGGCTGGGCGCGCGCGCGACCTGCGCTGGGCGAGCGGGCGAGCCGAGCGGAGACTTGGGCCGCGGGGAGAGGAGCGGGGTGACGCGCGGAGCGGGCCGGGGCGCGGGAGCGGGACGCCGAGCGCGGAGCTGGGTGTGGGCCTGGTGATGCGCACGCGCGGGGAAGCGGGGCCTGCTTTGCTGGCTGCGGGCCCGCGCGGGGCGATGGTTTCGTGGGCCGAGCGGGCCAGGCTGGAACGGACTGGGCCGCGAGAAAGGAAAAGGGCCGGGTTAAGGTTTGGGCCGGGGTCAGGGGTTTAGCTGGGTTTTGGGTTTTGTTTTTTTTTCTATTTCTAAACTTTTCTCCTCCTAATTCAAACAAGGTTTGAACTCAAATACAAATTTGAATTCAACCACACTCAAACAATTAAAGTTATGCACCAGCATGAATGCAACACAAAAATTTAACCCTATGATAAATTTTAATTACTTTGCGAGACAAAAATAAATTAAATGCAAGGCTAAACACATTAAACCTTAGAAATTTAAATTAAGCCAATTAAATTTATTAAATACTGAAATTTGAATTAGGGTGTTACAAATCCTACCCCCTTACAGGAATCTCGTCCCGAGATTCTGGGCTGGCTAGCAAAGAGGTCCGGATATGTCTTCATCAACTCCTCTTCCTTCTTCTGGCAAGCCCTCTGGAAAGACATCCGAGAATTCAGACACCACTCGAATACCATCCGTGGGTCTAGCCTTTATCTGATGAAGAAAACCAGAAGGCTCTGTAGCACTGACTGTCGCCTCTTGGTCATCAGATGCTGACAAGTGAACTGTCCGCTGAGCACAAACAATACGGACTCCCCATCTGGTAAGGGTCTCCATGCCCAAAATCACATCTATCTCTGAGGAATCAATGACGATCAAACCAGTGCAGAATTCTGCCCTCCTTATAACAATTCTAACTCTGGAGCATATAGAGCATGTGTGTATCTGGCCCCCAGGTGAAGTAACTATCATAGCTGTCCTCATACAAGAAATTGGTATACGATGCTGCTCTGCAAATGACTTGGAAATGAAAGAATGGGTAGCACCGGTATCGAAAAGCACCATAGCTGGATAAGAGTTGACCATGAATGTACCAATAACCACATTAGGAGCCTCAGCAGCTGACTTGGCCGTCATGTGGTTCACCTTCCCCTGTCGTGGTGCCCTGGGTTGGGCTGGGCGCCCCTGCTGTCCTGCCTGCCGTGGAGCCTGAGGTGCTGGACAACTTTTAGCATAATGACCTTTCTGCCCGCATTTGTAGCACATGCGGTGGCGGTAAATGGCGCTACTTCGTTGACCTCCCTGTGAACTTATCTTCACATCTTGCATTATTTCTGCTGCTTGCTCTTTGGACTCCTTGCGACCGCGTGGCTGGATCGCATTCATAGTGATAGTCAACCCATCAACATAATCATGGAGAGCTTGATTCTCGACCTGTGTATCTCTAGAGCACTTAGGATCCTTTCTCTTTGGCATAGTCTGTAGCTCTCCGACCGATGGACCGTCAAGGAAAAGGGAATCCTCCGCTAGCTGCCCTTGATGAGGCATCTTTCTCTTTGTACCGGAGAACAACCTCTGGTTCCTTTTAGTTGTGGCTTCATCTTCAGTCGCACGAACTTGACGACAAGGAACACCATAGAATTGGCAACACTGGCAAGTTTTCTCACCATCACCCATTGCACTGTCTCCAAGGTCTTTTTGTTCTGCCGACATCTGAGCTGGGGCAAAAGGAAACACAGATGGGTAAGGTCAAGGAAGAGAGAAAAACTCCATTATTTAAGGTTCTATCCTATTTAGATAACACTGCTCAGGCATTACTGCTGATAACTCCAGATAACTGTCACATAAATCCGGAAACTAGGAACTAGAGCATAACTCTTCGGTTTCGTCTGAGAGATTCTCAACTTCTCTTGTACTAGTTGTAGGCCGGGGTGTCACATCCCCTACCCCCTTACAGAAACCGACGTCCTCGTCGGTGACGTCCTTGTCGGTGATCCCTGGATATCACATCCTCTTCGCACTATCCTTCTTTTCAACAGGTAAGACAGAAGAAACCCAAGGCAGGATAAGGTAGAGAGGATAGAGTGGAGGGTTTTACCCCCAACGATCTAACTCATTTTATTAATTAGTTAACTTTAACATAAAAGTGATTTTCTTTAAACAAATTTAAACTACTAAACTATGCAATCAGTCAAAAATCCAAATCAAACAGGTAGCATAATAACAAGCAGACAATTTTCACAACTTAGCCGAGTTTAGCATCCGACTCGACTAACCACAACGCGTCGCAGAACGTGCTATTGTATTATTATGAAGGGTCACCTAGCTGATACTCCTGGTGGTCAGATGACTGATTCAGGCCAAAATCTACGAAATCTATTCTTCAGAGCGAGAAATCAAGGCAAGAAGGGTAAAAAGTCAAAGAAGTCAAGGGGTATAATAGTAAAATAGTTTCAGCAGACAAGGATTGGTGAGAAGAAGTCCTAAAACTCGACCAGTTCTATCTAGGCTTCGTCCTACAGTCGATATGGCTTTGATACCACTCTGTAACACCCGGTTTATAAAAGAACATAAACCGAGCAATCATATACGTGCCAGGATCAAGTCACACGTATATACAACAGAATGAACAGTATATCATAGCACATATCACGTAAAAAGACATAATAAAGCGAATACGAATGTTATTTATTACAATAATGACAAGAATGTCTGTTACAGCGGAAGCGAAGTACAAAATACGGTAAAAGCTCTCCGAAGCTGAAGCAGGGCGCCACAGGGACGTCGACTGGGAGACGAAGCACCTAGAAGTCCTCGTAGTCCTGGTAGCGCTGGACGAACTCCCTCGAGTCGGCAGGAACTGAGCAGCAGTAGCGTAGCCAAGAGGAAAAAGTAGAGAAGAGGCAAGAGTGAGTACACAACTTGTACTCAACAAGTATAACACAAACTATGAGGCTCTAGGCTGGCTGACTCAACTGCATTAGCTTTTAAGTGTTGGCAAAATTTTATTGAAGCTATTTACTACGAGTTGATGAATTACCATTAACCCAGTTACATAGTTATTAATCAAGTTTAAACATGTTACTACTGAGAACCAAACCGAAACCAAGCCACCAAGGTAAACCCCGAGAAGCACCTCCCTCGTCGGAAGGAGATAACTCCACTAATCAAAAGGAGGATCTGGGCCGCTCATAACCGTGAGCACGGCTAGTATACCAGTTTTACACTCTGCAGAGGTTGCACATCTTTACCCACAAGTCGTGAGCTACGCCAGTTGTTCATCACACTTCCTTAGGTGAGATGGCCAGCGACTCACTACGAGGCCTTTAAAAAGAATCTCGTTGGTAAGGCGTAACCGCGAGAGTTAGGTCGGCGACGATGGGGCCCACCTCCAGGGGTACAAGCACGTAGCACAGACCAGGCCGGAGGAGCAGGGACCATTGAAGCTTGCTACTCTTGCCCCGCAGGTAAGTTACTCCAAACCAAAAAGATCTAATTATTACGCCAAGTCTATCCCATTCTAGCCTTGTGGTAGCGCTGTTGTCCCAGGTTGTCGCTCTATGAACCGGTCCTTATGGAGAGTGGCCAACCAAGCACTAAGCACCGTGCTGGCCCCCTAAACCATGTTTCTACAAAAACCATCTTTTAACGAGACGTGAGCCACTCATCCACACAGAGGGCCACTCTCATAATTAAGTTCAAGTAAACCATTAATCAATTTAATTAAAAAGGACCAGAGTGTGTTATAGCGCAGCAACCTAGCACAACTAACCAAAATGCAACCCAAAGGTATATTTAAAGGATATAAACTGGCTAGGAAATCCTTAAAGGCATACAATATTAAAATGCAGTATGAAATTGTATTTAAAGGTGATAGGTTGTTCATGTTATACTTGCCTTCCTCAAAAATTCTCCTGCTGCTCAAACTGCTCTGAAGATGGATCTTGGCACTGGTACTGATGCTCCTCCGGTAGCTCAACGTCTACTCACGAACACGTGGCCAAAAACAAGTCCAGCACAATACATACAAGCAAACAAAGGCAAACACTAAGAAACAGTACATCAATACATAAAAACAGCACACTAAACTACTCTAATACTGTTCTACGCGTTACAACGATCGCGTGGACATAAAGAACACCTAAAACGGAGCTAAAACGCATAAAATAGGCCAAAAACAAGTTCTAGGGGCTTATTTGTAAGAAAAATAGGGTTCCAGGGACTTTTCTGCAAAAACCGAGGGCTAAAACATAATTAAGGATTAAATCTGGGGTCTAACTCGTGAAAAGGCCTCATCAGGACGGCGGGTTCTATTACTGGAAAACTCAGGGGGGTCCGTGCAAAAATCTGGGCCTCAGTGTAAATATTTTTACACTAGATAGGACTGCGGGTTGAAACAGAGAAAGGGCAGGGGCTCTTTAACAAAACTTCTAGGCCGAACCGGTACGCACGTACCACGGCCGTCAGATCTGGATCGGAGGGCCAGGATTTTGTGAGCGCTGGATCTAATCTTGGGCGCAGGTTCTCGATCGGACGGCTCAGGGTCATCACGGCTACAGTGGCGCCGGGGATCGCCGGGGGACTCTTCCCCGCGGCGGCGCGTGGGGAAAAAATCTCACCGGAGCTCTGGAATCTGGCGTTCCAGGGCTGGATTGGATTGGTTCTTTGGCCGGTAAGCATGGATGGGGCACGTGTGATCTACCAGGATGCTCAGATCGGCGGTTTAGGGTTCGACCGGGGCTCGCCGGGGTGACAGGCGGCACTGGGTTGCCGGCGAGCTGCGTTCCTGCAGTCCTGGTCCCGGCGTGGGATCTATTTTGGCCTAAAAGCATCTACACGGCACACGTAACCTACTCAGGGCATTGGTTTGGCTCTGCAGCAAGGGGACCAAGGCAGCCGCTACGGCGCGGCGGCGCTACATACTCCGGTGAGCCCTACAACGCGCAACAGAGGGAGGAAACGAGGGGAAACAGGCCCGGCGTGTGCATTACCCCCACGTGAAGCTTCTTCGGTGCGGCGTCGGTGCAGAACGGCGACTCCGAGGCAGGATTCTAGCGAGATCGTGGTGGCGCAGGGGCGGGTCGGCGGAGCTCCTCCTCGGAAATTCCCACGCGCGCAGGGCCGAAGTCGTGGAAGGAGAGCTCGGTGGAGTTCCTGGTTCCACGGCGGAGCTCCTGCGTCAGCTGCGGTGGCGGAGGCGCAGTGGATCGGCGGGTGCTCGGAGGCGCAGGGGGCTCTGCTCAGCAGAGCAAGGCGAGGCGGGCGGGCTAGGGTTTTGTGGCGGCGGTGGGGGTGACGACGGGGTCCAGGGAGGCCGCAGGGGCATTTATAGGGCGGCGGCCACCCTAGGCGTGCGCGCCCGGGTTTGGAAGACCGGCGCAGACTTCGCCAGAGATCGCGGGGTTCAGCTGCGCGAGGTAGACGGCGAGCCTGACCGCTGGGGTCGGCCTGTCAGCGGCTGGGCGCGCGCGCGACCTGCGCTGGGCGAGCGGGCGAGCCGAGCGGAGACTTGGGCCGCGGGGAGAGGAGCGGGGTGACGCGCGGAGCGGGCCGGGGCGCGGGAGCGGGACGCCGAGCGCGGAGCTGGGTGTGGGCCTGGTGATGCGCACGCGCGGGGAAGCGGGGCCTGCTTTGCTGGCTGCGGGCCCGCGCGGGGCGATGGTTTCGTGGGCCGAGCGGGCCAGGCTGGAACGGACTGGGCCGCGAGAAAGGAAAAGGGCCGGGTTAAGGTTTGGGCCGGGGTCAGGGGTTTAGCTGGGTTTTGGGTTTTGTTTTTTTTTCTATTTCTAAACTTTTCTCCTCCTAATTCAAACAAGGTTTGAACTCAAATACAAATTTGAATTCAACCACACTCAAACAATTAAAGTTATGCACCAGCATGAATGCAACACAAAAATTTAACCCTATGATAAATTTTAATTACTTTGCGAGACAAAAATAAATTAAATGCAAGGCTAAACACATTAAACCTTAGAAATTTAAATTAAGCCAATTAAATTTATTAAATACTGAAATTTGAATTAGGGTGTTACAATCAAGTAGTTTTGCGGTGTCCAGCCCTCGAGCCTGCGAGCCAGGCAAGCCATGAAAGCCACGTCGAGTAGTTTTGGTGTCCAGCCCCTGAGCCTGAGAGTAGAACGTGCCCGCTGCATGCTCCAGGTCCGATTTCCTATGAAACAAACATAAAAATATGTTGTAAAATGATATACATGATATCATGTTGGGAGTATCCCAGCATTGTAGAAAATGCTTGTAAAAGAACGGAAGAAAATCCCAGCATTAAAGAATGCATATAAAACATTTTTTCGTACCTTGCGGTCATGTAATTTCCCCGAGCAGTTAGCCTATTACGTGTAAGCACCAGATCCCTGATAGCCATAGCCCATAGCGCAGGGAACGTGGCCGCATGCACGCGTAGGAACATAGGCGTGCAGAAGAGTTGAGGTTGGCGTATGCTCCTCGAGTACTTTAGCAACCGTTGAGAGAAGACAAAAAAACAGAGAAGAAGTCGACAAGGCGACAAATAAGATGCGCAGCGCGCATAAAGCACTCGACGAGAGTGCGGGTTGCAGACAAAATAGTCAGCAAAAGTGCGGGTTGCGCACAAAAAAGAGGTCGGCAAGAGTGCGGGTTGCGCACAAAGCAGTCGATCATGGTGTAGCTCCCGAGCGTAACTTCGGTCGAGAGGCATACCCCAAAAAAGTAGTCGATCTTGTGAAAAAACAAGTCAAAAAAGGTATATGTAACTTAGCTTGATTGAAGCCGACTAGTCGAAATCGATTCCGACTAGTTATTGACGGTGCGAGACCCACTCTCGACTAGTTTTCTAGTCGAGACAAGTAGTCGAAGTAGTCGACGCCACGTCCCCGAGTAGTCGAAGTAGTCGATGATGGTTGTTGATGTTGCCGAGTAGTCGAAGTAGTCGATGTAGTCACCGACGGATCCCCGAGAGTCCTCACGAAGTTGAAGTAGTCGATGTTTGATCCTTGCTGGTAGCCTTCTTGATGTGCAAGTAGCAATTTACTCCCAATTCACATAGCTTCCAAGGGGAATAGCATTGATTGCTATTTTCTTAGCAACAGGGATCTTTGTCTCTTCCGTTTACTAAAATTGATGAGCAGGCTTCAACTCGAACTCGGATTGGTAGGATCCGAAATTTTGTTGACTCAGTTCCTGAACCCCGCAGCCCACGACAAATAATTGGATCAGAGTAGTCGGCGGTGGTAATTTGCTTCCTGCCTTGAACTTGATGTTCTGAATGGTGAACCGAACAGCACTGCACATAGAGCCGCCACAAGACTTCGCCTCCGAATCCAACTCGGCAGCTATGCACCAGGGTCTGCAAAACCGAACTAGGTTACAGAATTGAATCTGGTTCGGACTTGGTCGCATGTAGTTGGCTTCTGCTGTCGCCAAGGCGTGCCTTTTGCTTTGATGCAGCACCGAGTAGATAGAATTTGATGATAAGAAACTTCAAGCTCCCCCAATGATCGCAACGATCTGCCCCACGGTGGGCGCCAACTGTCGGTACTTTTACCGCTCGCCTACCATGGGATGCCCTAAGGTAGGAGATTGTTGGGAATAGATCGCCGAATCTAGAACTTGAAGGTAAACGCAAGGACACAAGACACAAATTTAGACAGGTTTGGGCCGCCGGAATAGCGTAATACCCTACGTCCTGTGTGGTGGTTTGGTATATTGCGCCCAGCGCAGGGGTGTTGTGCTCTGTTGCGCTATTGGTTTTCTTCTGCCGATCTAGGTACCCGACCCTCCTTTATATAGTCCAGGGGGTGGAATTCTAGTCGGTTTACAAGGTAGGAGTCCTAGGAGGACTACAAAGTAGAGTCCTAGGAGGAGTCCGGTTTCTTCCTTCCTTTTGTGTATTCGGAATCTTCCTCACATTTATGCGGTGTGCACAGTCCCGTGGGACCGAGTCTGATAGTATTTGAATGCAGGAACAACATGTATGAAATTTGGCCAAAATGGGAGAAAACCCAGGCCAGCCGGCCTATCCACCTGGCAATTCAGGCTCATCCATGTAACCAAACTCAGAACCAAGTCCTAAACCAACTTGAGGAGGAAAATACAAACGTTGATTGACACGTCAGTGGAACGGAGGGCCGAGGGGGGACAACCCCAGGCCGGGCCGCCCGGCCCATAATTGCCTCATTTCGGACCAAGCCAATGCAACCGACTTCATCAGGCAATCAGGAGCGTCCACAGAAAGGCGGCACAAAATTGATGGAGATCCTAGGCCGGCCGGCCTAGGGTAGGCCGGCCGGCGTGGCCTTTCTGCGCCACGTGTGCAGCCTTCAAGAGAAGTTACAAACCGTCATCTGTGCAGCCCACAAGTGGAAGTTACAACCGCCATGCATGCGTGGACAACTTTGCTTTCAAGCCAAGCTAGCTTAGCTTACAAGCTAAGCCACCTTAGCCTTGCTTACAAGCTAAGCAACCCACCTTGGAGGCCTATAAAAGGGAGCCCCCACCCCTCATTTCAGCACACACCATTTGGAGTGGAGAAGAGTCCCAAGCAAGATGTAGTCCACTTAGTAGAATAGGGAGAGTGTGAGGTGAGAGTAAAGGAGTGGTGCCGAGTTCTCTCGGCCTTACTCCATTTTGTAAGCCATCTCGGAGGAATGGAATATCTTCGGAGTGAAGTTCCTCGTCTCTCGTCGGTATCTCGCTAGTCTTTCTCTTTACTTCAGTTACTTGTTTACTTTCTGTCATTGATCTACGGGATCCCTAGTCTCCGTAAGTAGCAAGTTCTACTTATTTGAGAGTGCTTTCTGTCTTGTCGGGAGGCAGGAGTATGTAACTCGATAGTGTTAGGCGTGGTGCATAGACTTGGTTAGTTACATAGGGTTGTGTTCCACCCCACGGAACCGTTGTGGTGGGCGGCTGGTGCTGACAGCCATGTCCATCCTTTGTAGTTGTAGGTTGCCGTTGGACTCCCCTCTCACCCCTTTCTGAAGTCCTTCCTCTTCCAGCCGCCAAAGCAGATCAAGATAGTTTAGTTGCAAGTCTTCTGGGTAATGAGTTGGCTAACCGACGTTAGACCCTCTAGCCACTTACCTTTCTTCCCCTGGTTGGTCCGGTTGAACTAGTTATAGGTTTGGTCGAAGCTTTACCGTTCCTTGGATTCGATATCATAGGTATACTCCCTGGTGAAAGCTACAATTGGTCTCTGTGCCCTTGCGGAGTAATTCATATAGGCTAAGGAGTGCCAACAAGCTTTCTGGCGCTGTTGCCGGGGAACAGTAGAAACACTAGTTTAGAAATTGTTCAGTTGTACACCTTTCCGCAAATCCACATGGAGTTTTACTCCTAGTTATCCGGCAGTTCCATCCCGCGAGTATTTGGAACGGTCACCATCTTACCATCCCCCCCTTATCTAATGGTTACGAGATCAGTCCCAGTCTCATAAATCATGGTTCACGCATAGTCCTTCTCTATGAGAAAGGACAATAATCCCTGCTAGAATTCAACCATACCCGTTTCAAACCGAAACACCTTACGGTGAAGCTCTCCCAGTTCTCTCTGACGGGCGAAGCGAAAATTTGGTACGACCAGACAGCAGGGAGAGTCGGAGGAGATTGGATCAAGTTGAAGGATGAATTTAGCTTCCCTACTACCAAAGTGTTCGCACTTGGAATAGCATAGGGAAAATCTTGGCTAACGGCAAAATACGGGACACCTCATCGTATTCCGGAAGATGCTAAAGCAACACTTCGTTTGTTTTCGGAGCCCCTTTTTCCACCCAAACCAACTGATCACCCTATCAGCTGCATCCTCTCACCTCCACCACATATAGTGGAAATTACCGAACCAATCAAGTCCACAGATTATGAGCCAATCATTGATGATATGCCAATGCTCATAATGACCTTGGTCATGTTTCAAACATGCCGAAGGAGCATAACTGCATTTGCTCAAGATCTGAGGCATTCATTCCAGATGCTACATCACAGATAGAGGGTCTTACTGTGATCACTAGCAAGGAATGGATAGAGGATTGGAATTCAATTCCTGAAAACTCCTCTGCACTATTGGGGACGCTGCACCACAAGAGAACTTCTATGATCCGAAGGAAATCTGTCCTTCTCCCGTAAGCACCCAAAGTGGATCGACGGCCATATGATGGAGAGTAAGGAGATTTTTTCCATGTTATGTCCCTGAAGATGGGGTGTAACAAGATCTTTCTGGATTTCCACATCTTTGATATCCATGAGGGTGAAAAGTTCTCTTGATCGGTCAGCCAATAGGTCCACTTGTCAACTCCAATGGATTCCGAGCTACTCTTCATAGCTCGAGGTTGACAAAAAGAAGATCCCAGTCAGCCTAGTCCATTCAAGCAATACAAAAGACTAGATCGGAGCAAGACCTAGAGGAGAAGGCAATAAACATCTCTGAAGAAGATGCCTTTCAATTCACCTAGGAAACAGATCCGGGCGGCCACCTCAAGGTCAACGAAGAAGAAAAACCGCAACATCTTCTTCTTGAGCTGAAACTGCTTCCTCCTAGGCTGAAGAACACCTTTCTCTAACAACAACAGTGGCATGCCAGTCTTCATCAGCGATAAGGTGACAGAGAGTGAGACTCGGCGGCCCGTTGCAGTCCTAGAGAAAGTACCGGTCTGTCATCGGGTATTCTCTCCAGGACTAGAAAGGGGATCAGCCCCGACTTCTGCACGCATCACATTTTTATGGAAGTGGACCATAAGTCATCCTGAGAGCACTAGTTGTAACGTCCCGCCTCCCCGAGGCCGGGCCCGCTTACATCTGGCTGCTTTCTAGGACATAGACTGTCCTCACAGACCAACACCAGTCTTTTCTGCACACTTTGTCCTCACTCGTGCGCACCCAGGAAGAACTTCCCGGTCGGTCACCCATCCCCAAATTTCTCCGGGCCTAGCACGCTTAACCTCGGAGTTCTTTGGAGACCGGCTTCCGGAAAAGAAGTTGCAACTTGTTGGTATGAGTATCCTATTAATCCAATTAAGGCTTGGGCCGGGGTGTCACATGCTCACCCCCTTAAGAGACTGACGTCCTCGTCGGTCAATCCCAAGCCAGGAACGTCCTCTCTTGGCCACGTCCCGTACGTCCAGTGCCAGCAGCCCATGTGCCACGTCCGTGCGTCCAGTGCCAACGGTCCCTGTGCCACGTCCGTGCGTCCAGTGCCAACGGCGCATCCCAGATGCCCGCGCACTGACCAGCCACACGCCCGTGCACATGCCGGTGGCATCTGCGCCCCCACGCGCCCGTGCTCATGCCTTCGCACTTACGCCCGTACGTGTAACACCCGGTTTATAAAAGGACATAAACTGAGCAATCATATACGTGCCAGGATCAAGTCACACGTATATACAACAGTATGAACAATATATCACAGCACATATCATGTGAAAAGATATAATAAAGTGATTACAAATGTTATTTATTACATTAATGACAAAATGTCTGATACAGCGGAGGCGAAGTACAAATACGATAAAAAACTCTCCGAAGCTGAGCAGGGCGCCACAGGGACGTCGACTAGGAGACGAACGCCTAGAAGTCCTCGTAGTCCTGGTAGCGCTGAGCGAACTCACTCGCGTCGGCAGGAACTGAGCAGCAGTAGAGTATCCAAGAGGAAAAAGTAGAGAAGATGCAAGAGTGAGTACACAACTTGTACTCAACAAGTATAACACAAACTATGAGGCTCTAAGGTTGGCTGACTCAACTGCATTAGCTTTTAAGTATTGGCAAAATTTTATTAAAGCTATTTACTGCGAGTTGATGAATTACCATAAACCCAGTTACATAATAATTAATCAAAATTAATTAAGAACTACTAAGAACCAAACCGAACCAAGCCACCCGAGGAAACCTGCCTCGTCAAAGGAAGATAACCCCACTAATCAAAAGGAGGATCTGGGCCGCTCATAACCGTGAGCACGGCTAGTATACCAGTTTTACACTCTGCAGAGGTTGCACATCTTTACCCACAAGTCGTGAGCTACACTAGTTGTTCATCACACTTCCTTAGGTGAGATGACTAGCAAACTCACTACGAGGCCTTTACAAAGAATCTCGTTGGTAGGGAGTAACCGCGAGGGTGGATCGGCGACTATGGAGCAGGTCTAGTGGGCGTCAAGACACGAAGCACTGATGAGGCCACTCAGCACGAGGGCCATAGAAGCTTACTGCCCCTGCCCCGCAGGTAAGTTACTCCAAACCAAAAAGACCTAATTATTACGCCAAGACCGTCCCATTCTAGTCTTGTGGTAGCGCTGTTGTCCCAGGTTGTCGCTCTATGAACCGGTCCTTATGGAGAGTGGCCAACCAAGCACTAAGCACCGTGCTGGCCCCCTAAACCAAGTTTCTAACAAAACATATTTTAACGAGACGTGAGCCACCCAAGCACGAAGCACAGAGGGCCACTCTCAGAATTAAGTTGCATATACCATTAATCAAATTAATTAAAAAGGACCATTATGTGTTATAGCGCGGCACCTAGCACAACTAACCAAAATGCAACCCAAGGATATATGTAAAGGATATAAAGTGGCTAGGAAATCCTTATAGGCATACAGTATTAAAATGCAGTATGAAAATGTATTTAAAAGTGATAGGTTGTTCATGTTATACTTGCCTTCCTCGTACTGCTCCTACTGCTGCTCAAACTGATCTGAAAATGAATGCTACTCCGGGTACTGGTACTGGGGCTCCTCAGATGGATCAGCGTCTACTCACGAACACATGGCCAAAAGCAAGGCACAACAATAAGCATACATGCAAACAATAGCAAAAACTAAGAAACAGTACATCAATACATAAAAACAGTAAACTAAACTAGTCTAAAGCTATTCTACGCGTTACAACGATCGCGTGGACATAAAGAACGCCTAAAACGGAGCTAAAACGCAAAAACTAGAGCTAAAACAAGCTTCAGGGACCTAATTGTAAGAAAACTGGAGTTCCAGGGGGTTCTGGGCAAAAACCGAGGACTAAAACATAATTAAACCTTAACTCTGGGGTCTAACTCACAAAAACAACAGGCCTGGACAGCGGGTTCTAATAGGGAAAAGCTCACGGGGGTCCTTGCAAGTTTCTGGGCTAAACTGTAACTTATTTTGACTTGGTATGGACTGCGAGTTGAATAATAAAGAGTCCAGGGACTCTTTAACAAAAGTGACGGGCCGAACCGGTATCTAGGGTTTTGGACCATTGGATCGGGATCTGGTGGCTCAGATCTAAAAAAGGCACGGTCAAATCTAGGTCGTCCATCTTCGATCGGGCGGCTCAGGAGCGATGGGAGTTCGGACGGCAGCGGAGCTCGCCGGAGACGAGCTCCCGCGGCGGCGCAGTGACGGAGAAGGCCGAACTCGGCCTTCCTGGGGCGGATTCGAGCGGGGCCGGGGCCTAGAAGCATCTATGCGGTATGCGTAAGCCACTGGTGGCGTCAGGAGGAGGGTTCGAGGCTTCGAGCATGAAGCTCGTCGGAGATGGCGGCTCGGCGGAGCAGGGCTCGCCGGCGCAGGTAGTTTGGGGTCTCCAGGGGGCCACGGCTACCAAAATTAGCGCAAAAGGGTAACTGAGAACTGGGTGGTGCTCACCGGGCGCGGAATCGGACGGGGGAGCGACGTAGTCGAGCCGGCGGCGAGCTCGGGCGGAGAAGCTGGACGGAGATCGGGGAAGACGCGGCTGCAGGGGTGCTCCGGGCTTCTGGACTCTGTGGATCGACGCGGGATGATCCTGCGGAGGTGCTACGGGGTCAGGAGGACCGGAGATGGGCCGACGGCGAGGAAATCAATGCGGCGCAACAACTCATCGGCGGCGATGGTTCGAACCGATTCCGTCAATGCAAGGGCCTAGACCGGGGAAGGGGTGCTCGAGGAGTGTCCTGGGGCTCAGGCGGATCTAACGCGCTGCTTGGCCGGGGCTCCGGTGCGAGGGGGCGGCGTGGCTGCGGCGGCGCAGAGGAGCGGCGCGGGGCGGAGCTGTACGGTGGTGGTGTTGCGGTGCAGAGGTGGCGGCTGCGAGATGGGAATGGGTCCGGGGTGCAGCTGCGTTTAAAGGGGAAGTGCTGAGGATCGCGGGCGTAGTTGGGGATGGCAATCCCCGGCGAGGATTGCGGGGTGACGCAGCGCGGCCATTGCGCGAGCGGAGGGCGCGGGGAAGGGGATGACTGGTGGGGTCGGGCGGTCAGCGGCACAGAGCGGCACACGTGGGACTTGGCCGCGGGGTGAAAGGGCACCGACATGTCGGGGCCACATGACAGCGGGGCTAACGCGTGCGCGAGCGGGCGGAGTTGCTGGTGTGCGGGGCCGGGCCGTCAGGGGTGAACGCGGCGTTGGCTTGCTGGGCTTCTGGCGTGGAGCGAGCGCGGGGTGAGGGAGGAGCGGGCCCAGGAGAGAGGGAGCGCGGGAGCAGGCCCGGCTGGGCCGCGTGCTGGGGAGGAGGGTCGGGCCCGGGAAAAAGGTTTGGGCTGGGTTGGTTTGGGTCTTCCTGTTTTGGGTTTGGGCTGGGTCCTCTTTTCCTTTTTCTGTTCTATTTCTAAAACAAACAAACATGTTTGAATTCAAATACAAGTTTGAATTCAAACCACACTCACTCAATTAAAAACTATGCATCGGCATGAATGCAACAACAAGATTTTAACCTAGATAAAATTTTAATTACTTGAGAAACAAAATTGGATTAAATGCAATACTAAACACATTAAACCTTAGAAAATTAAATAAAGCCAATTAACTTTATTATAAATTGCTGAAATTTAAATTAGGGTGTTACAGACCCTACCCCTTAAAGAAATCTCGTCCCCGAGATTTAGCTGGGCTGGCTAGCAAAGAGATCTGGATATGTCTTCCTCAGCTCATATTCTCGCTCCCATGTAGCTTCAGCCTCACTGTGGTGACTCCACTGAACTCTGCACATCTTGATGCGCTTGTTCCGAGTAACCCTTTCTGATGTCTCCAGAATCTTCACCGGATGCTCAGTATAAGTCAGATCTTCCTGCACATCTACTCCATCCAATGGTGCCTGCTCCTCGGGTACTCGCAGACATTTCTTCAGCTGAGATATATGGAAGACATCGTGAACTCCTGAGAGGCTAGTGGGCAACTCCAAGCAATAAGCAACTTCGCCTTTCCTCTCTAGCACCTTGAATGGACCAATATACCGAGGTGCTAACTTCCCCTTGACATTAAACCTGCGGATTCCTCTCATCGGAGACACCTTCAGGTATACATGATCACCAACACTGAAAGTCAGGTCTCTCCATTTGCCATCTGCATAGCTCTTTTGCCTACTCTGTGCAATCCTCAGATTTTCCCGCACAGCTTGTACCATCTGCTCTGCATCTTGTATAATATCAGGGCCAAAGAGCTGCTTCTCACCAATCTGATCCCAATAGAGAGGAGTCCTGCACTTTCTGCCATACAATGCCTCGAAGGGGGACTTCTTCAGACTGGCCTGATAGCTGTTGTTGTAGGAGAACTCAGCATACGACAGGCACTTATCCCAACTAGTACCATATTGAATATCACAAGCTCTCAGCATATCCTCCAACACTTGGTTGGTTCTCTCTGTCTGCCCATCTGTCTGAGGATGATAGGCGGTGCTGAATCGTAGCTTCGTATCCAAAGAATCATGAAGCTGCTCCCAGAACCGTGAAGTGAACTGAGATCCTCTGCCCGATATAATCTTCTTGGGCACACCATGCAAGCAGACAATCCGAGAGATGTATAACTCTGCAAGTCTAGCACCGGAGTAAGTAGTGTTCACTGGAGTGAAATGAGCAACCTTCGTCAGACGATCCACTACTACCCATATGGAGTTGTACCCTTTCTGAGTACGAGGCAATCCAACAATGAAGTCCATAGTGATTTCCTCCCATTTCCACTCTGGAATCTTCAAAGGCTGTAACAGACCTGCTAGGCCTCTGATGCTCAGCCTTGACACGCTGACAGGTGTCACAAATAGCCACGTACTCTGCCACTGAGCGCTTCATCCCATACCACCAGAAACGTTCTTTGAGATCATAATACATCTTCATGCTGCCCGGATGAATAGAGTAAGCTATATCATGGGCCTCACTCAGAATCAACTTCCGGAGATCATTCACATCTGGCACACAGATCCGGTTCTTGTACCACAAAGTACCCTGATCATCCTCTCTGAAATGAGGAGCCTTGCCCTTCTTGAGCAACTCACGGATCTCTTGCAGCATCTCATCTTCCTTCTGATGCTGCCTGATCTCTGCCTCTAGAGTGGGTACTGCCTCGAATGCTGCACTCAAAGTATGATGCAAGAAAACTAGACTCAACTGCTCAAACTCCTCACATAACTCCTGAGGCATCTGGAAAGCCACGGCCATGTTGACATAGCTTCTTCTGCTCAGAGCATCTGCCACAACATTGGCCTTACCCGGATGATAGTGAATCTCCAGGTCATAGTCCTTGACCAATTCTAACCATCTCCTCTACCGCATGTTCAGCTCATTCTGCGTGAAAATATACTTGAGGCTCTTGTGATCAGTGTAGATATCACACTGCTGCCCATACAAGTAATGCCTCGAAATCTTCAGAGCATGCACAACTGCGGCTAACTCAAGATCATGAGTGGGATAGTTCATCTCATGCCGACGTAACTGCCGTGAAGCATAAGCAATCACTCTGCCCTCCTGCATCAGGACACACCCAAGACCATCCTTCGAGGCATCACAATACACCGTGAACCTCTTGCTCTGGTCTGGCAGAGTAAGGACTGGCGCCGTAGTCAACCTCTTCTTTAGCACATCGAAGGCCATCTGATGCTCATCAGTCCATATAAATGCTGCATTCTTCTCTAGCAAGGAAGTCAAAGGCTTCGCGATCTTGGAGAAATTCTCAATGAACCTCCGATAATATCCTGCTAAGCCCAAGAATGACCGGATTTCCTTCACCGTCTGCGGTGTCTCCCACTCGAGCACATCCTTCACCTTGCTCAGATCAACTGCAATACCTCCCTTGGAGATGATATGACCGAGGAAGTGAACCTCGTCAATCCAGAACTCGCACTTGCTGAACTTAGCATACAACTGATGCTCCCTTAATCTCTGCAACACGAGCCTCAGATGCTCTTCATGCTCTTCCTCTGTCTTGGAGAAGATCAGAATATCATCAATGAAGATCACTACGAAGACATCCAGATAATCTATGAAAACCATGTTCATCAGATGCATGAAGAAAGCCGGGGCATTAGTCAAGCCGAAGGACATGACCGTGTACTCATATAGCCCGTACTTGCAAGTGAATGCCATCTTCGGAATATCCCCAGGACGGATCCTCAGCTAAAAATAACCCGAACGCAGATCAATCTTCCAGAATATATGAGCACCTCGAAGCAGATCGAAGAGATCCTCAATACGGGGCAGTGGATGCTTGTTCTTGATAGTGACTGCATTCAGCTCCCGATAATCCACACACATTCTCTTCGAGCCATCCTTCTTATCTACTAGCAACAATGGAAAAGCCCAAGGAGAGAAGCTGCGACGGATATAGCCCTTGGCTAGCAACTCATCAATAGTCCTCTTGACTTCTTCATGTTCTATAGGTGCCATGCGGTAGGGCCGCTTTGCAATAGGAGCTGTGCCAGGCAAGAGATCAATAGAAAACTCGATGTCGCGTTCAGGCGGCATACCTGGCAAATCATCCGGAAAGACATCCAGGAATTCAGACACCACGCGAATACCGTCCGTGGGTCTAGCCTCCATCTGATGAAGAAATCTCGAAGGCTCTGAAGCACTGACTGCCACCTCTTGGCCATCAGATGCTGACAAGTGAACTGTCCGCTGAGCACAATCAATACAGACTCCCCATCTGGTAAGTGTCTCCATGCCCAAAATCACATCTATCCCCGAGGAATCAATGACGATCAAACCAGTGCGGAATTCTACCCCCTTTATGACCATACTAACTCTGGAGCATATGGAACATGTATGTATCTGGCCCCCAGGTGAGGTAACTACCATAGCTGTCCTCATACAAGAAACTGGTATACCATGCTTCTCGGCAAATGACTTTGAAATGAAAGAATGAGTAGCACCGGTATCGAAAAGCACTGTAGTGGGGTGAGAGTTGACCATGAACGTACCAATAACCACATTAGGAGCCTCGGCCGCTGACTCAGCCATCACGTGGTTCACCCGACCCTGTGTTGGCGCCCTGGGCTGAGCTGGGCGCCCCTGCTGTCCCGCCTGTGCCTTCCGGGGGCAAGAGTTGGCGTAGTGCCCCGGCTGGCCACAGTGATAGCAGGTGCGAGGGGGTCCCTGAGCCTGCTGTCCGGCAGGAGGAGCTACCTGCCGTGGAGCCTGAGGTGCTGGCGGAGCTGGTGGAGCAGCATGAGCCGGAGGTGCCGGTAACCTCGGGCCCTGACCCGCCTGCTGCTACTGTCGAGGCGGGTACTACTGTGGCCTCTGCTGGTACTACTGGGTAGGCCAGTACTGTTGCTGCTGGTACTGCTGAGGCGGCTGGAGGTGAGGACGGGTGTTGCTGCCGGAAGCAACTGGAATAATCTTCCTCTTCTTGTCCTCCATCTCCAAGTGCTTGCGCTCAGTATTGAGCGCGCTGTCCACCAGATGGTTGAAGTCGTCGAAGCAGAGGTTGAGCAGCGCGTATTGGAGGTAGTCCTCAAGACCCTCCATGAAGTGCTCCTGCTTCTTGCGGTCATCCGCAACATCGGCAGGGGCGTTGCGAGCAAGCTGCAGAAAACGATCACGATACTCCGTGACCGTCATAGTCCCCTGAAGTGAAAAGACAGATATATATATCGAAGGATTAATTTATGGTTTAGACGGATAGAACAAGGGGGTATTAGCTCAAAAGGGAAATGCTGAATGATTATATTGGAGATTACCTGCTTCAGTGCAAGGAACTCCTTCTGCTTCATCTTCATAACGCCCGCGGGGACGTTGTGGCTGCGGAACCGCTCCCGGAACTGGAGCCAGGTAAGAGCCTCGCGGTCCTGAACTGGGTGGGACTCCTACCAGTCCAAAGCTGCCCCTCGCAGCTGTCCTGCTGCGTACAAGACTCGCTCCCGATCATCGCACTGGGCGATGTCCAACTGGCGCTCCACTGCACGGAGCCAGTCGTCAGCCTGATGAGGGTCGGACGTGTGAGAGAACATCGGCGGGTGACCCCTCAGGAACTCAGCACGCCTGTCACGGGGCTATGGTGGTGGAGGAGGTGGAGGCTGAGTGTGAGCCTGCTGAAGTGCCTGAACAGTGTTGTTCTGGGTAGCCATCATCTGCATCTGGAGCTGGAAGTACTGCTCCGGGGTCAGAGGCGGAGGCATCGGGATCCCAGTACCCTGGTTGTTCTGCCCCTGCGTCAAAACCACGCCTGGTGTTCACCATCTAATTTGGACAAAAGATTTCATGAGTAAGGATATTGCAGAAATAAATTCAGATGGATACGATATTTCTCTGCGAGAAAGACTCAGACATGATAAAGTAGACAGGATAGAGTGGACGGTTTTACTCCCAACGATCTAACTCATTTTATTAATTAGTTAACTTTAACATAAGAGTGATTTTCTTTAAACAAATTTAAACTACTAAGCTATGCAATCATTCAAAAATCCAAATCAAACATGTAGCATAATAACAAGCAAACAATTTTCACAACTTAGCCAAGTTTAACATACGACTCAACTAACACATCGCGTCGCAAAACGTGCTATCGTATTATTATAAAGGGGTCACCTAGCTGATACTTATGGTGGTCAGATGACTGATTCAGGCCAAAATCTACGAAAACTATTCTTTAGTGAGAGAAATCAAGGCAAGACGGGTAAAAGTCATAGAATTCAAGGGGTATAATAGTAAAATAGTTTCAGCAGGCAAGGATTGGAGAGAAGAAGACTTAAAACTCGACCAGTTCTATCTAGGCTTTCGTCCTACAGTCGATACGGCTCTGATACCATTCTGTAACGTCCCGCCTCCCCGAGGCCGGGCCCGCTTACATCTGGCTGCTTTCTAGGACATAGACTGTCCTCACAGACCAACACCAGTCTTTTCTGCACACTTTGTCCTTACTCGTGCGCACCCGGGAAGAACTTCCCGGTCGGTCACCCATCCCCAAATTTCTCCGGGCCAAGCACGCTTAACCTCGGAGTTCTTTGGAGACCGGCTTCCGGAAAAGAAGTTGCAACTTGTTGGTATGAGTATCCTATTAATCCTATTAAGCCTTGGGCTGGGGTGTCACACTAGTGATGGCTGAACAATGCGATGAGGAAGGTAGTGAACCAAGAGGTATTGATACTACTGCACGCAGGCGTCATCAACCCCGTGTAAGACAGTGTTTTGGTCAGCCTAGTTCAAGTGGTCCCAAAGAAGGAAACAATCACCTCTGAGTAGAGCGCTCATATCCTAGAGGGAAGTCATCAAGGACGTGTATCGATAGTCAACAAGACTATCCGAAATGACCACTATCCTCTACTCATCTTTGACAAGATGCTTGAACGGTTAGCTAAGCACTCATTCTTCCAATACCTTGACGGATATTCTGGTCATCATCAAATTCGTATTACCAAGTAAGACTACCTTCACCTGTCCCTACGGCACATTCGCCTACCGGTGAATGTCATTGGTCCTTGCAACGCACCTAATTTACTGCAGAGGTGTAAGATGGCGACTTTCTCTGACCAAATCGAGAGCATCATGAAGGGTTTCATGGATGATTTCTCAGTCCTTGGCAAAGATTACCTTGAGAATTCAGACAAAGTTCTCAAGAATCGCCATGAGGCACTCATTTCTTCACCCATCATGCATCCTCCCGATTGGAAATTTCATTTCAAGACCACGTGTGGTGCAAATGACTACGCCGTCGGAGCAGTGCGGGTCAATGCAATGATAATCAGCATTATGCCAAATCTTATGCAAGTAAGACATTGACCGGAGCTCAGTTATGCAACAATGGAGAAGGAACTTCGGGCATTGGTATTTGCCTTAAGTTCAGTTCCTACTTGGTTGGTGCTAAGGTGATAGTATTCACGGATCATGCTATACTAAAGCAACTGTTGATCAACAAGGAAGACAAGTCACGACTCATCTATTGGATTCTGCTCCTATAAGAATATGATTTGGAAATCAGAGATAAGGTAGGAACAGAAAATTGTGTGGCTGCTCATCTCTCAAGGATTCGAGTAACCGATTGACGTCTTGAGAGATGATACTCTTTTGGATATCACTATATCTAGTCCAAGGTACGATAACTAAGTGAATTTTAGGGAGACTGGATATATATCTCTAGATGAAGACAAGAAGAAGTTATATACACCTCAGCAAATACCACCCTTGGGAGAACCCCTATCTATTGAAGTACATGCTATTGGTTTACTCCAACCGCTGCATCTCGCTTTGTGAGACCCGCGAGATTCTTGAGCGTGCTCCTCCTTACCATAAGGATGACACTACGGAGTATTCTGTATCCATGCTTTGGCTTGGCAGAATCCATAATTCTAGCCAACTAAGTTTTGATACGCTAAAGAATCTGTGCGATACCCAAGATGTCAGATGCTACGCCATTGAAGAGCAACCTTCAGTTGGAGTAATCAACATATGGGGAGTTCACTTTGTGAGTCTTTCCCTATGTCAGAGCAAGTGCATCTTGGAGGTAATGGACTATTTGTCCAAATGGATGAAGCACTTCTTGTGTTGCGGCCGACTCGAAGAATTCAAAGAAGATGATTCAGGAAATCACATTTCCTTGCTTTGAATTTCCAAGAGTCATGTTTGGTAGTGAAGGCTCACACTTCACAATTCAAGACCTACAGGAAGTGTCTCAACGAATTGAGAGTAAAACCACCGGGCTGCTACTCCATACCATCCCTATACCAATGGTTAGACGGAAACATCTAACAAGAAGATCAGAAACATTCTGCAGAAGATGCCATGCGGAAAGGATGGAATAGCATGATACCCGAGGCACTCTGGGCATATTGAACAACCATCGAGATGCTGATAGGACTAACACCGTATCAACTGATCTATGGCAAAACTTGCCATATACCAGTTGACATTGAGTTCAGATCCCATGAGGCAATTAAGAGGTGAAAAATGGATCTCCAATTAGCCAGGCTTAAAAGGCAAATCCAATGGGCTGAATTGGATAAATGGAGGAAAAAGGCTTACCATAGCTCCAAGCTCTACAAGGGAGCGGATGAAAAGATGACATGATAAGTGGATCAAGATCAAGCATTTCAAGTTGGGAAATAAGGTACTACTCTTTAATTCCCACCTTCGTTTGATTGGTCGTGATAAGCTTAGAAGTAAGTGTAAGGAGCCTTATCTAATATAGCCTCTAGGACGATGACGGGAATATCATTAATATTCCTCGAGCCCGAACTACCGAAACTCAAAGAAATAGACGTCTATGAGTTATCCGAGCTAGAGACACCTTCTATGGTCATCGCCAGACCTTAAACGTGCCTTACCCTTGTCTAGGATAATGGGCACCAATTTATTTCTCAAGTTTTGTTTCAGAAGCGCCCAGTTATGTTTGAAAAAAAACTAAAATAAAATAAAATGAAATGAAATAAATGCTTCATGCTTGTTCTTTAGTTGGTTGGTGCACATTTGTGTGCCAACCGACCCCACTATTCTAATATTTTCATCAAGTGCGCAGATGAACATCATGAACAATACTAAGACAGACTCCTTGGCAAAGTTGAACAAAATTTGATGCAACTCAAGATCAGGTAGCCAGCCCAAACCCGTGCTTCACCAAAACATTGGCATAACAACTCGTCATGGAGGTTTGTGACACCCATATTTTTTTCCTTCCTGATTTTCATTCAAATTAGTTCTAAATAAAATAAATTAAAATATTGAATGAAACTCTTGGAAGAGATGAATTCACACATGACTTCCAAAGGGGCCTAAGTTTTATTTCTTATGCAAGTACTCGTTACCTTTGGAACTTATTACATGATAGGATCACTTGAACTTTTGTTTACTGACCCTCATGATATAATGAAATGAGAGACATGTTCTTTCTAATTCGAAGTCTTGGAGTGTTTCTTTAAAAAGCTAAAAAAAGAGGCAACTCTCATTCACTTTCAACCATAGAAAGTCCTATCCAGAGCCATACATGAATAGAATTGAACCCACATAGCTATATTTTGACATTTTGAGCTTGATCAAACATCGTTGCCTTTCGAGAAATGTCATGATCATCATGTACTTTGGTCATCCACTGTGCACGTTCATTAATAAAGTCCACCAAAAGTGGTTCACAAAAATCTCTCCATCTCCCTAAAAAAAAGAGTGAGCAACAATCTTACTCGAGCAAAAAAGAAAGAGAGAGAGGACAAAGGGGAAAGATGGGGAAGCGAAAAGCCAAACACCACTCAAAAGGACATTCATCCCTCACACACACATGCACATGACCAAGTTCTAAAGGTGACATGATCTCTCAAAGACAAGATCTTTGATCTTGCAAAATAAATGAGAAAGATATGCAAGTTTATCCCTACTTTGAGCCACACAAAAGCCTTTTGAACGATGGAGAGGTTTTCTCAAAAAACCTTAGTGAGGTTCAAACACAAAATGAGAGACTAAGAGTGAGTTGCAAGAGATGAGAGCATGCCTCTTGTTTTGAAAATCCTGCAAAACCTCCAAGTACAGAGAAAAGGAAGTGAATCATGTTCTCCATGGAGTTATTCTGGGGATCAATATTCGAAGGTGAAGGTGTTAGCCACCCGGAATCCAAGGTTTGAGGAAAGTTTAGAAATAAATCTTATGCATTCTTTGAGTTCATGAAACCTGGCTTTGCTCTTTTTCAACCTTATTGCTCGGGGCGAGCAAAGTCTGGCTGTGGGGGTGTGTTGGCGGTCGATATCGGTGATTTTCGCCACCAACGCTCTGCCTGATTTCATGAAACAAAGGTCATATTCATGCCAAATTCACTTATATTAGCGAGTTCCACAAGTTTTGGTTAGTATTTGAATGCAGGAACAACATGTATGAAATTTGGCCAAAATGGGAGAAAACCCAGGCTGGCCGGCCTATCCACCTGGCAATTCAGGCTCATCCATGTGACCAAACTTAGAACCAAGTCCTAAACCGACTTGAGGAGGAAAATACAAGTGTTGATTGACACGTCGGTGGAACGGAGGGCCGAGGGGGGACAACCCCAGGCCGGCCGGCCTAGGTCGGGCCGCCCGGCCCCTAACTACCTCATTTCGGACCAAGCCAAAGCAACCGACTTCATCAGGCAATCAGGAGCGTCCACAGAAAGGCGGCACAAAATTGATGGAGATCCTAGGCCGGCCGGCCTAGGGGAGGCCGGCCGGCCTGACCTTTCTGCGCCATGTGTGCAGCCTTCAAGAGAAGTTACAAACCGTCATGTGTGCAGCCCACAAGTGGAAGTTACAACCGCCATGCATGTGTGGACAGCTTTGCTTTCAAGCCAAGCTAACTATAACTTAGCATACAAGCTAAGACACCTTAGCCTTGCTTACAAGCTAAGGAACCCACCTTGGAGGCCTATAAAAGGGAGCCCCCACCCCTCATTTCAGCACACACCATTTGGAGAGGAGAAGAGTCCCAAGCAAGATGTAGTCCACTTAGTAGAATAGGGAGAGTGTGAGGTGAGAGTAAAGGAGCGGTGTCGAGTTCTCTCGGCCTTACTCTATTTTGTAAGCCACCTCGGAGGAATGAAATATCTTCGGAGTGAAGTTCCTCGTCTCTCGTCGGTATCTCGCTAGTCTTTCTCTTTACTTCAGTTACTTGTTTACTTTCTGTCATTTATCTGCGGGATCCCTAGTCTGCAAGTAGCAAGTTCTACTTATTTGAGAGTGCTTTCTGTCTTGCCGGGAGGCAGGAGTATGTAACTCGATTGTGTTAGGCGCGGTGCCTAGACTTGATTAGTTACATAGGGTTGTGTTCCACCCCACGGAACCGTTATGGTAGGCGGCAAGTGGTGACTGCCCTGTCCGTCCTTTGTAGTCCACCACGTTTGGGTGTTTTCATAGCAGTAGTTGCAGGTTGCTGTTGGACTCCCCTCTCACCCCTTTTTGAAGTCCATCCTCTTCAAGCCGCTGATGCAGATCAATGTAGTTTAGTTGCAAGTCTTCTGGGTAATGAGTCGGCTAACCGACGTTAGACCCTCTACCCACTTACCTCTCTTCCCCTTGTGTGTCCGGTTGAACTAGTTCTAGGTTTGGTCGAAGCTTTACCGTTGCTTGGATTCGATATCCCAGGTATACTCCCTGGTGAAAGCTACAATCGGTCTCTATGCGCTTGCGGAGTAATTCGTATAGGCTAAGGAGTGCCAACAGCAGACCCCACGAATGTATAGATCTGAACAAAGCTAAGCTTGTAACTGATCTAATAAGCTTTTCAAGATCTAATGTGAGTGCAAAGGAACTAATAGCCGATTAAATAGATTACTAAGCCGGGTAAATTGTGAATAGATCTAAACGAGAAAACAGCGATGCGTCCAAGATCAAAGCTTAGATAGATTCGATAACTTTAGAATAGATCTGAACGAAGCCACAGCGATACGCCCGGAAGCTAAAGCTCAGATTTACTCAGTAAACGAGAACTTACCAGAAAACCAAGTATCTCGAATGTGAGGTGTCCTTGATCAGCTCGAAAGAACTCGCAGAAAAGAAAAAGATGGCGAAGCCGCCGACAGAAAAGTAAATTGCGAAAAGAGTAAAGTTTTGTAGGTTGGATGTGTATCAATATTCTACAAGGGCCGGGGGCTTATATTTGTACCCCACACTAACAAAGTCCTAGCCGATTTACAATCTTTAAGAAACTATTTTAATAAATAACATCACCTTCCAAACCGAGACCGTCTCGAAACGGATCTGTCCATCAATGCTGAGACATCTAACCGATACCAAAATGCGACCGATTCCCTTCTTCCTTTTGCCACCACCATCCTCAAACTGGCATTTCCTTCCCTTATTATCTTGTTGACGCGTGCCAGAAAACGGCGCCAACAAGATCATTTCTTACATCTAAAAGTTTCAGCAGAATTGAAATTATTACAAACAAGTTCAGAATTGTAGAGTACTACAGAGTTCTTACACTAATACAGTTCATCAGAGTGTCATTTATTCAGCGGAAGGTAAAACACGGTAACTAGCGGTAGTACAATGCCACGATGAAGCCCGTATGCGACATCACTCAGCAAGAGGGCTATCACCACTAGCAGAGGGACCATCCCACTCAACAGACCACCCAGGAGGTAAGGTACACGGCCAGGTCAAACCAGCTATAATATCCTCAAAGTCAGTACCTAAAAAATAGTGGCACAAGTGAGGCTGAGCAAGTAATACTCAGCAAGGCTTACCCGTCACCGGATATACATAGTCCGCTTATCTAGACATGCAAGGCTTTGTAATCTCTGGATTTGTTTTGCTGCAAAATAATAAAGAGTAGATCCTTAATTTCAAGTTTTAGCTTTCAGATTCTATGTTCAATAACCATTCTAGGTAAGCAACTACCACTAAACAGGCATGGTGAAAACATTAACCATACAACAGTATTATCATCATGTTCCACTTGTTACGCTATGTGACAGAAGTTGTTAAGCAGTCTCAAACTGTGGGAGGCGGATGATTTGAATCGAGTTTCTTAACATTGCAAGGCAAACCTAACACATACGTATGGGGAACTATGCCACCCACATGACTTTTCCCCTTTCTTTCCAGTCTGTGGATCCGGGTCACCCCCCTCGACTACAGAGTCCGACCACTCTACAGCCGCATGTTGCGCTCATCCTAGACCAAGTCCAAAAGAGAGTGAATGGTCGTTCCACTCGCCGGTCCAATTAGGTACTTAAGCTTACCGATTACCATATTTCTCGGCATGTGGCTAGTACTTTCAAAAGCTTAACGAAATGTGCCACAGATCGCGACCTTAACATCTTTTCACTACACAGATGGGGTATCACAAGTACCACAACCCCGTCTGTCATCCTTATATTACTGCAGAATGTAAAGTCATGCAACTCCTATGATCTCGCGAGCGGCAGGAAACCACTCGTCTTTTAACAGTCCTAATTAGCCGAGCATCTAGTCGAGTTTGAACTGGGTAAACAGTACATAGGAACCTATAATCATGCATCTAAGATTACAAGCAACTCCTGGAAACTTAAATGCACAAATAAAATTATTACAACATAGATTGAATAAATATGGGAAAATAATGGGCTCATATGCACCGGATCTTGCCTTCTGGGGCATTGCTAGCCTTGGGCTCTTCCAGACTTTGGCCCGGGTCTTGATTCAACTCAATTTGATTTAACACAGCACACTTTGGAGTGTGATCACTTGCGGGTACCAGCTCGTAGACACCGTCGGACAAATTTACATACTCTATATGAATGCAAAGGTGATCTTTGTTACAACATAATATAAATCATTTCTTTTGTTCACGATAAAGTTCTAGTCCAATTACGGTGTTGCTTTAGTGATGATCTTATTTAACTCAATTCACAGGGCAATCGTTTAAAGAGTAGATGTTGTATTTACTTTACTTCATAAAATGAGCTGTATGGGGGTTTTCATTTTCTAGAAAATTTACATAAGACATTTGTGAAAATTCAAAACAGGAGCTAGAGACATGGTGTGATGCTGAAAGTTTTACATAGTATAGATTAGGTACCCTAGAACTTATAGTAAAAAGTTTAGACAAAAAAAGTAAAGTATGCAGACATGAAAAATAAGTAAAACAGAGCATGCTAGAATCAAACTAAATTTATACAGAATGATCTACAATGATTCTGGAGCTCAAATTTTTACAGTAACACTTACACATGATATACTAAGTTTCTCTGTACCAAAATTTTACCAGAGCTTAACCTACCCTTAAGAATGCTTCAGTAAAAAATATTAACCATTCTAACCAACAATACATCTAGCAGAGAATATATCTAAATGAATGCATGTATAAATATTCGGGCTATAAACTGTTAAGCAAAGCATCCCAAAATTTTTACACAGGATCAGGATACACATATAGAGCTGAGGCGCAAATATCATATGTAGACATGCAGTGTTTTGACCAGAGCACTAATAAGAAATATAGTTCCTTTAAAAAAAATAATAAGAAATATAGCCAAGTGATAACATGAATAAAACGTAACACTAGTTGTACTCAATGTGACACCCTAGGTGTCTGCACAGTAGTTGTGTATCTATTTTATGCATCATGTGGTTGATTTGCTTGAAAAAGGATCTTTTCGTAAATATAAAAGGTTATATGTGTATTATGATTTTATGCAAGGTCCTTTCTATAGTTTTATTTGAATAGGTTGTGGAATTATAGCTTTTGTGGAGGGTGTTTTTGCAAAATGTAGTGTAATCATTACTTGGCAGGAAATCTTTTATTTCAGCCTAGATTTGATGTGAAATTTCCTTGGAAAAGACAAAAGTCCTTTGAATTCAAATCCTCTTTATGTTTTCAAAAATAACTCTTTAACCTTTGATCAAATAATTTTTTGCACAACATCAAAGTTGTAGATCTTGAAAAGTTGAACAACTTTCATGTTGGGCACTTTTTCATTTGAGCCCTAGATTAAAAGTTATCCTTGTTTTACAGAATGATCCCTGGAATTTTCTGAAATTGCAAACTAGTCCTCTTCTCCTTTCTCCAGCCTACCTGCCTGCTCTGCTTCACGGCGCCGGCAGTCAGCGCCACCCGCCGCTCTGGGACGGCCGCAGGCCACCTCCAGCTTCGCCGCCGCCCCACGCGTCACCCCTTGACCACTGGACCCACTTTCCCCGCGAAGCTCACCAGCCCCTCCTCCCCGCCCAATCCCCACCGGAGTAACCTCGCCGTCGTTCTCCTCCGCCGCCGCCGTCCTGCTCGCCGCGGACCCGCCTCCTCTGACCGCCCCAGACCCGGCCAAGCCCACCCTGAGGTGCGCCCTGACCTGGTGAAGCTCCCACGCCCCTCCACACTCGCCGCCGGCGATCGCCGTCGCCGGTTTTAGCCGGTCAACCATCGCTCCCCCTCTCTAACCACGGCCAGGGGCTTCTTTTGAAAAGAAAAGAAACTTCTAAGTGCCTAGCTGCAGGATTCCAGTTCTTTTCTTTTTATTTTTAGGCTGAACTTTGAAAATACCTAGAAATTCATAGAAAAATCATAAAAATGCAAACCCAAATGTTTTGGGATCCTTGTTGCAAGTTCTACAAGTTTTGTTACATGCATATTTTCAGTTATGGTCTGTATTTTAATCCAAGAAAAAGAATAGCATAATTAGGCTTTATTTGTTCCATGAGTTCTAGTCAGTAACTTCATGCGATCTTTGGCTCGGTTGTGTCTTGTAGTATCACTAGTATCTGGTAAAAATTTGAAACCTATTTGACATCATTAGCTAGGGTAAAATTTCAAGATTCTTTTATATACTAGTGTTGCTAATTTATTTGTGCTAGTTGAAATACTAAAGTTCTGTGTGTGAAACTTTTTACATGATCACATGTTGCTAAAACAGTACTGTTTCCCAAGGTTGAGAAATTTTTGATCTGTTTGACTATTTATTTGATTTAATGCTTGTTAAGTGAGCTTTATTCATGTTAAATAGTTTCCTTTCTTAGAAAATCCTGGTAATTTTTGTAGAGACTTGTTTTAGTCATATGTTACTATCTGTAAATATTTAGCACCAGTTCATGAATAAAACAGAAGATAAAAATGAGTCTTGTTAACTTTCTATAAGTTTTGTTTATTTATTTTCTTAGAATTAATTCTGTGCAGAATAAATCCTGAAAGTTTTACAAAAGCTTAGTTAGCACTGTGTTAGTATGCTGTTTAATTTATAGCCTCTGTTTTGCTATAATTCAATCTATAGAATTCAATCTTGTTCTAGGAGTTGTCTGAATAAAGGATTTGTCCTGAATAAATGACTCCATGTTTTAGTATGAAATTTGCAGGGTAGATCACTCTGTTTGCTTTATGTTTGATGTAATTTTCCCTGATTTTACTACTGAATGTGTGGTGAGTTAGGTAATTATTAGCAAACCATAGTTTACTTGTTATAGGAAACCACTGCAACTTACTTTATGCAGTTAGTAAGCTTCTTTTGTGCCGTTGATCATGATGCCTTGTGTAATTAGATATGTTAAGTTACTACTCTATAAACGATTGCCCATATAATACGATTGTTTGCTATTTGTTAGACTACAACTTTATCGTGATATGAGTGTGTTTATAATCCTTTTCTTGCATCACATATAGATACTTCGGTGTTAACTGACGGAACGTACGAGCTGATCCCGGATTCCGAAGGAGGTGATCACGAAGCCCAAGTGCACGCTGCCGTACTAACTGAAGCCCCAGACCAAAGTTCGGAAGAGCCCAGGGCTGAAATAGTTAGTGACTACCGAGAAGGCAAGCCCCGGACATAACCTATATTTCAAATTATTACCATTTACTGTTATTACTTACTTGTGCATTTATAGTTCTTAGGATTTAAATTGAAACCCTAGATGCATGATCCTAGGAACCTATGTACTGAATACTAGACCTGAGTTCGAATAATTGCTAAGCTTATAGGACCAGTAAAAGTCGAGTGATTGCCTGTCACTCGCGAGCTCTATAGGAATTGCTTGTTTACTTTCTGTTATCAATATAAGGACGACGGACGGGGTTGTGTTCGATATCATGACCTTGTGTGAGACCCCGTCTGTGTTGATGAACTTGCTAAGATCGCGGTGTGTGGTAGTGCTAGTTAAGTTTTTGAACGTACTAGCCGCATGCCGTAAATATGGTACGCGGTAAGCCTAGTAACCGATTGGACCGGGGAGTGGATATACTGACACTCTCTCTTAGAGATAGGTTTTTAAATGTTATTGTTGATCAACACTGCGACTTCGAGGGACAAGGTTGGACCTTGGAGCCCTGTAGTCGGGGAGAGTGTTCCTATCCACAAGCCGGAAAGAAAGGCAAACGGTTGTTTGGGAACGACCCGACGGTGTTCCAAACGTGTGTGTTAGGTCTGCCTGGCCAGGTTAACAAATTCGATTCGAATCGTCTGCTTCCCACAGTTTGGGACTACTTGATCTCTTTGCCACACAGAATAATAAGAGCAACATTATTATGATTATTCTTGATGTTTGCTTAAAGTTCTACCATGGTTGAATAGGATTAGTTGCTTACATAGAATGGTTAATCAACTAGAATATGGAAAGCTAAAATATGACATTAAGGACCTACTCTTTATTACTTTTCAGCAAAAGAAAACCAGAGCCTCTCTGAACCCTGCATAGTCTAGCTAAAGTGGGTTTAGTATACCCGTTGACGGTTAAGTCTTGCTGAGTATTAGAATACTCAGCCTTGTTGTTGAAACCCTTTTCAGGTATGAGTGTTGAGGACCAGGTCACTAGTTTGTCTTGGCCCTGCTCTTTGCCTCATGGCTGGTCCGTAGAGTGGGATACGTCTTCGGCCGGCAATGACCCTGACGAGTGATACCTTGCTTGGGCTAGCTTGGTATACTTCTACGACGTGTTGTAGCCATCGTATTCTATTTCCGCTGCTTTTCAAACTCTGAAGCTTGACACTTATGGCTTGTATAACTATTTTACAATGTTTGGTTTTGTAATAAGTACTTTGAAACATGTTGTAATCACTACTTTGCCTGTGTTGTAAAATTGTGGTTGTAATATCTCTGGACTCGCCTTCGTGCGGGGTATGCTTGTTTGATCTGAGAACCAGTGGTTGTATCGGGACGTTACCCGACAGACCAAGAATTGTTCCGTTTGAAGTGCGTTTGAGCCGGTGTTGCCTTTATGGTGATGGCCTGCGCACTTGAGCCGGGATAATTCAGGTGGTTCCGCCACACTCAACAACTGAATCTCAAATTTTACAGGCAGGTTTATATGACCTAATGGGAGTACTACTAATTTTTCTAGATTTTTCTAAGCACAGGAACTATTTATTACAATAAAGCGCTACTTAACATGGATTAAATCAAATATATAGCTACACAGATTCAAAAATTTCCGAACTTGCACATTAATAAGCATTTAGCAATATGAACTCAGGGCAAAAGTTTCATGCACAGTACCCAAGTATTTCTACCATGAACAATTTTTGAACCATACTAGTAGATCCAGGAAAAAGTAAGTTTTCACCTAGTTATAGAGATCCACTTGAGCTCAAATGTTTACGTGGAACTAGAAATACCATGAGTCATCATCCAGCCAAAAATCAGCTAAACTTACTGAGTCCAACTCCTAGAACAAATATTCCCTAATTATTCTTGTATTTAACCTAGAGACAAAAATATCCAAAATTTGCCCAGGTGTCTGTGGACAAACTTGTTGATCTTCTTTCAAGGATTCCAATATAGTTGAGTTTGCATTTTCCCCATTTTTCTATGATTTATTATGCAATTTCAAAATTCACTGGAATGGATTTAAAAGTTCATGTATCTTTTCTATTTTTTAGCCCCTGGAATCTTGCACGGAGGACCCTAGAATTAATTTAGTTCTTGCAATGGGATCCTTGGCCGAGGGAGCTTGGGGATTCCCGGCCGGATTCTGGCGAAATCTGTCACCGGCGGCGAGGACTAGGGGGAGGAGAAGGATGGGGAGACCACGACAAACCTTTTGATGGGTTGGGGTGGGGTTGAAGCGGTCGGAGTCGACGTCTCGGCGGAGACAGTAGGCTAGTGGAGAAGAAGGTCCAACTTTGGCGAGCTTCGTTGAGCTCAAGCCGGCACGGCTCGGTCCAAAAGCTTCAGTGGGGCTCGAGGAAGGTGGCAGGAGTTCGGGCTCGGGCAATGTAGGGGCGGAGGTGGCTCGTCGAATGCAGAGCGAAGCTCGCCGGTGATGGCGGAGGGAGCGGCGGTGCTTTTTGTTGGCATTTCTTAGCTTAATCACTTGGAATGGTTAATCCTTAGCAACAGTGCCAGAAATGCCTGCTGGCAGTCCTTAGTGCAATCACTAGAAATGAGGGATCCGAACCCATCCTAGCAACTGCACCCAAGGGGTGCCACTCTCGTGGTATAATCAATACGATTACAGATAGATCCGCAAGCGCACGGATATACCATTATAGCATTTCACCCGGAGAGTAAGGGTATCGTCATTTATTTGTGTCCCAAAGGATGGCAATGGCAAAGGTATTGTACTCAACATTAACCATGACATTGTGCCTCAAGCAATAGGCAATACTCTAACAAGGGTAAGTACAGATAAAGAATAAGCAAGGGTAATGCGACACAGCACACATCCACACTCCAAGAGGAAGGAATAAAGGAGAGAAACTATAAAACAAAGGACTACTCTATCCTACGTCAAGTCAGCTGGAGCTTAGGCTAGGTTAGGTGTCCTAGTGCTTCTATCCAAAGCTGGGGTCATGTTAGATCATGGTTAGGACTGTAGGTGCCAGGAAAATGGGATAGCGGGGAGAAGGTCCCGCACCGGAGTACATCCAGTCCCATTACCTCTTTGCATGAACTCCTACACCGAACCCGAATGTCGGGGAGTACGCTAAACGCAACACCGCTGTTACGCCGGATGGACAGGGCTGTCACCACCTGCCGTCTACCCCAGTCACACCATGGAGCACGGTCATATCCGAAGGATCCCTTATACCTGAGCACCACGCTCGTGTATGAAGTCACTACTCTAGTGCCCCCAGGTCTCCCACCCTTCGGATGGACGAGTAAAACACTAGAGCAAGCCCGAAGGCACAATGAACCTCTATCCGTACCCAGATCATCTGGCCTAACCAAGACCGTAGCATAACTTATGAACGATCTAAGCATGGATTGATAAACTATCAAGATAGAAAAGCAACCATGGCAAAACTCTGTATTATGAATAGAAGTCTGACAAGTCATATACAAAGCCATACCAGGAGCCGAGGATTGCTCAACGACTCCAAGGACGACTTGCTCGCTAAAGAGAACTAGCCTAGCTCCACTACCTAGCTAAGAGAGCAAGAGAGAGGAGAGCCTTCTTGGAGAGAATGGAATGAAGTGTGTGTGTGAGTGTGAGGGGTGAGAGGGGGCCCTATTTATACTAGTGGAGGTCGGTTCCTGCCAAATGCACGTATGGAAGGTAATCAGGAGACTTGGGGCCGACTCCTCCTCGAAATGCACCTGGACGGGTGGTCGGCCGGCCCCACCTGGCCGCCTCTCGTCCTTATCCTTCTCTGGTAGGCTGACATGTGGGCCCTGATATCTTTCCTTGTATGCATTATGCATGGCGTGCCCATTTTCTATGCCAGATGGGCCCTCCTTGTAAGTGGGTGACGCTGGACGCAATATTCTGCGTAGTTGTATGGCGTCTGCTACGTGTTTTCGTTTTATTCTGCTCCTGCTCAACTGAAATGTACAAAACTCGAAAACAACTGTGGAGCAAGGTTAGTGATACAAATATGTGAATAAGGCATGCAGTTTTCCTTTATTATTGAGTATAGTTGACGGGTGAAAATGGCACTTAAGCACCGTCAACACTTTTTCATGCCCATGGCAAGGGGATGAGCACTGTTTTATAGGCGAGGTAGTCGAGGAGTGACCGGGTTAAGGAATCATGGCCTGGGCGAGGGTTATTCGAGGCCAGGGGCGCTCGACGGCGTCACCGATGGTTGGCGGAGCGGCGTGTCGCGCGGAGCGGCCGCCAGGACGCGTGTCACGGCCAGGCCTCGCCAAGGCGGCTGGTTTCGCCAATACCAGGGGCGGCTGGGCCCACTTGGCCGGGCGGACGTGGCCTACCCAGGTCGGAACGGGTGGGTAGGCGCCGGCGGCGTACGGCACCGTCAGTCAGGGAGAAAGGAGAGAGGGAGCTGCAGGGGAGGACAATGCAATTTCTGAAATTCCCAGGGACCGGTCTGTAAATAAATATTTTCTCCTTCTTCTTGGACTCAAATGAAAAACTTTTGAATACCATTTTTGTTCAGTTTTTCAAGATCTACAACTTTTGTTTCAGGCACTTTTTTATTTGAGCTTTATTTTTTAATTATTTTGTAATTGCTTATTTGCATTAATGGGCCTCAAGATTTATACATTTCTGAATTGAATTTGGCTTAAGTTACTATTAGTCACATGTTACTGATGGGACCTAATTCAGCCTATAATTATTTTTGTCACTTGTTTGTATCATGAATTGAATTGAATTAATTTGTTTGCTCCCTTTACATGAGTTATTCAAAAGTATGAGTTTGAATTTCATTCACAATTAGTACTTTATTTAATTTCTTGCTCTCACACTTGTATTGCAATCTAAATTAATTTGCTTAATTGTGCCTTCTAAACACCTAGGGTGTCACAGAAAGGACGCACATGCACCGGCGGGCAGGGCGGCCAGGGCACGACGTAGCCAAGGCTTGGTCCCGGGCCCCAGCGAAGCTACGGTGAGCGCCCGAGCGCAGAACATGGGCGTTCCCGGTCCACGGTGGCACTGGGCTGCAAGGAAGTGGCATCGGCAATAGGGTCGCGTGCGCGGGTGGTCCAGCATGGGTGCGCCCATGCGGCGGGGCATGTGCGTATGCGTTGGCTGCCCTCTGTGCGTTCAGTTAAAGGCCCAATAAGGGACTTTCGCCTTGCGACTTCACGACATCGCGGCAGTGGTGAGCGCGGTACCGCGGCAAGGCAAGGCAAGGTGGAGTGGCTGGTCCCGCGTGCTTGTGGCAGTCCTGCGTGCGTGTGGCCGAGGTATGGCCAAGGTGTGGCCTTTTGGCTGACGTCGTGCACGAACGGCAGAACGTGAAAGATAGAGAGGGGGTTTGACTCGGCCGTGGTGTTGACAGTCCTTAAGTCAGGAATAGAAACGTCAACTCCTGCCTCTTTTTGTAACATTTAATCACCAAACGTAGTTGTAGGACTTAATTCTAATCAATTCCACGAGTTTTGGTGATTCTTGGTTTGTAGGCACCCATACGTGGAATAAGGAGAAAACAAGCACAAGACACAACATAAACACACAAAAGACTTCATCCTGCGTCACACTCACAAGATGGGCCCATTTGACAGAGAAAGCCGACGTACAGAGCCCCAGCACCGATGTACACAAGATGGGGGCCCACTTGGCAGTGTCTAGGACGAAAGGCAGTGCGAGAGGCGGCACTCGGGGTCGGCCGAACCCCGGGGTCGCCCTAACCCACTTTGGCGCCAATCGGCCCGAGCTTTGGCGAGAAGATCGCCACCGCCATCCCAACGTAGGTTCCTAGTGTTCCCATATTTGATTCCCGCGATAACCGACCTATCCAAGCTATAAAAGGAGGTTGGGAGACCCCCTCATTTACAACACACTTTGGAGAGAAGGAGAAGGGGAGAGTCCACCTTAGAGCTATCTTGTAGAGAGTAGGCTAGGGAGTGTGCGAGGAGAAGTTCGGGAGGAGTGCCGGAGTTGTCGGCTTCCCTATGCTTGTACCTCGGCGGATACGAGCCACTTTCGAGTAAGTATCTTGGTTCATCTACTTGTTGAGTTCTTATCTGAGTTAATCTTTCATTATCTTTTGCTTGTGGGATCATCGTCCATCCTAGTGACGGTTGCTCTAGTCTAAAGGCTCAAGTCGTGGATGGAGTTGGGGCTAGAGTAGTAGTCGATAGCGTGCACGTGGTGTCTGGGCTAGAGGTTACCATTGTTTGCATACCTTCTCCACAGTCTGTTGGGGTAGGCGGCAGGTGGTGACAGCCCTGTCCGTCCTTTGTAGTCCACCACGTGAGTGTTGGGTGTAGAGCTAATAGCCGGATACTCTTGGCAGACCAAGAGTAAGCCGGTGCCCAAAGTAAGTAAGTGAGAGCTGGTTTATCTCTGCTAAGTATCTCTTCTCTTAGACAACCACACTACCCAAAGGCCACCCTTCTCTCTTCCTCCGGGTAAAACTAGTTAGAAGACTGTTACACCTCCGTTCCTCATGGAAAATACGATGCCCTTGAATACTCACGGGTGAAGTGCTACAACGGTATCTCCATACGCTTGCGGATTATTCTGTGAACGTTAAGAAATACCAACAAGCATTTCTAGCGCTGTTGCGGGGGAACGTTTGCTGTAGTTATCTTCGAACCTAGTTAGCCCATGTATCCTTTCTTTTTATCTTTCTCTTTATTTTATCATTTTACCATGGATTCCCTTTCTATCCACCAACTCTCCGCTCCCAAGGGCGAGTTCGTAGAGCCACCACAATCTTCGACGCCAATCACAGCTTCCAGCTTTGAACTTCGCCCTGGCTTCATAGCCATGGTTCGGGAACAATCCTTCTCAGGTTTTGATGATGAAAACCCCTACCACCACCTACGAGAGTTCGAGCAGTTGTGCTCATGTCTGTCAATCGCAGGCATGGCACAAGAAATATAATGGTGGAAGTTGTTTCCTTTCTCCCTTGCAGAGAGAGCGAAACAATGGTACGCCCATACTGCAGGAAAGCTAAATAGAGAGTGGGAAGACCTAAGAGAGAGGTTCTGTCTTGCGTTCTTCCCAATTTCTCACATTACTTCCCAATGAAAAGAGATCCTCAACTTTTGTCAGGATGAGAAGGAGTCTATTGGTGTAGCCTAGGCTAGGTTTTCCAAGCTAACTCATGCTGGCCCAAACTTGTCTATCTCCGACCACGTGTTACTTCAACACTTATGGGTGGGGCTTAGCAAGGAGTCTGCCCAACAGCTTGATATCACTGCCGGTGGGTCGTTCATGTGCAAAACCACTTCCGAAGGATAGGCCCTTCTAGATCGTATTCTGGAAAACACCTCCTTCACCAAAACCTTCCCGTTAGTAGAACCTTCAAGCTGTGAGGAAGTCCCGCAAATTGAGTCAGAATCTTTACCGTTCACCAACCCAGACTCAACCACCGAGCCTTCCCCCGAACTAGTAATGCCGGAGGAAGAAGAAATTCAACCTTCGGCTCTTCCCTTTGAATTCGAGGATGATTTATTCGAAGATTACAGAAATACCTCGAATTACCTTTACCAGAAAAGACCCCCAGGTCCAGTTGGTCCTACTGAACCTCTCGATAAGGCTTTTCTTAAAGAGATGGTTAGGGACCTAACCGCTGTCATGAGTAGTGAGTGGGTAGAGGAGGGAGAGTTATCTTCTGAACCATTTCAAATTAACGTCTCCTCTTTTAACATTCGCTGCTTTATCCAAGGAACCTTGGAAGAGGTCTTATACAATCCCACAGTTGGAGCAAACATCATGTCAGCCTCCTATGCATTTACACATTTGGAGAACCCTTTGGTTCCAACCGAGAAAACCCTCAAGAATGCACCAGGATCCATCCTAGAGGGAGTTGGGATAGTCCATGACGTACTTGTACGTCATGATGACTTTGAGGTTGCCCTTGATTTTCATATCTTCGATGTCTATGACTTCGACATTTTAATCGGCCACCCTGTTGAAAAACTGTTCCTAGAAGGAACAAGAACCATCGATTTTAAGCTGAGAAGGGAAACATTCTCGCTCCCGATTTCTCAGGCGAAGAATTCTCCCGCTGAACTTCTTCCCCCAGCTAGTGCCAGTTGAAGAAGTGATGGTCATTTTCCTTTTTGAGCCTTCCGAGTCGTCCTTAGAACAAGATGTTGAACACTTCATTCAGGAAGAAGACGATTCGGGAGAAACTTTTGAGATTCCCACTGACGAACGACCATCATGACCACCAATCGAGCTAAAACCTCTTCCTTCTGGCCTTCGCTATGATTTCTTAAATGGCGACATTGAATCTCCCGTCATCATTAGTAAGAAGCTTTCTGATGTAGAGACAGCCAAACTCTTAGCCGTTTTAGAAAAGTATAGACCTGTTTTTGGTTACTCATTCAAGGACCTCAAGGGAATCAGCCCTACCCTCTGTACTCATTGCATCCCTATAGACCCATCTTGCACACCTTCTAGGGAGCCTCTGTGACACCTCTAGTGTCTATACACTAAAGGACACTCCATTCAATTCAAATAAATCATGGAAGGGAATATGGGAATTAAATTCATAAGAAGAAGTCAAATATAATTCAAACCACATATTGGATAATGGATGTGAGGGCTAAAACAATTTAAAACATGTTAAAATCATGTTGGAAAAACTACACAAAAATAAGTTTGGGTTGCAGCTAGTACCTTAAATGACATGTGCCTAATTCATGTTTCAGCCAAATCCACTAAAAAGTCAAATAAAAATCAAAGTCCTTCATTGCAAATTTGAAATTATGAATTAGTTCAAAAATATGAACTTCAAATGAAAATTTGCCTAAAACAAAAGTTGTAGATCTTGAAAAGTTACACAAGTTTGGTATTCAACACTTTTCATTTGAGTCCTCTAAGTAGGAGATAATTTTAGTTTACTGGGAGGTCCCTGGACTTTTGAAATTTACAAATGAGTCCCTGTTTCCCCCTCACCCCTCTGCTACGCCGCCACTCGCCCGTACGCCACCGGTGGACCTCGTCCACGGTACATCCGCGGCCAAGTGGACCCGAGGGAGCCCTCCAAGGCCACCTACCACTACCAGCGCCGCTACCTCGCCGGCCGCCCGGTTTCGACCGCCCCCAGCCCCACATTTGCCTCCCAGGCGAAGGAAACCAGCCCCTCCACTCTCCCTAGTGCCTATATAAACCCAGGACGAGCTCTTCGCGCGCGAAACCGCCGCCGCCCCGCTCCGCAACTCCGGCGAGCTCGAGCTCGTCGTCGACCGCCTTCTCCGCCTGCGCATTGTCCCCATGACCCCCTCCATGACCTTCCTCACATCCCACTGAAGCTCATCGACCTCTCGGAGGAGCCCCACCCTTGCTGGAGTACCACCGCGACGGCCGACCTCCTCCGCCGGCTCACTGCGCTCGCCGGCGAGCCTCCTCCGACCACCTTGAGCTCCGACCCGACCACCTAGAGGTTCGTCTCGGGCCCCTCATCATTTCCCCTCAGTTTTCCCTCGCCGCCGGTGACGAGCCTCGCCGGATTTTGGCCGGCCGACACCATCCCCTGCTTCCAGGGACCTCTTTGTAAGAGAAAAACTTGATTTTAGGGATTGAACTGCAAAAGCTACATGAACTCAAGAACATGATTTTCAGTGAACTTTAAAAATGCATATAAAATCGTAGAAAAATCAGAAAAACATAAATCCAAATGTTCTGGAATCTAGGAGATGAGCTCTACCAGTTTTGTTACATTGAAATCTTCAGATTCTGTATACTTTTTAATCTAGGAAAAAGATTATGATAAATGGCACATAAATGTTCTGGTAGTTTGGTTCACTAGATGGCTCTGATTTTTGGGTATGATGAACCCAGTATAGTTACAAGCTTCTGGTAAAAATATGAGCACTGGTTGAGTTCATTTACTTGTAGCAATGATCATTTGCCCTAGATCTACTAGCTATTTTCATACATTAATGTTGGTAAAAGTATACATTCTTTGGTTATGAAACTTTTTCTGTAAGAACATGGTACTGAATCATTGCTTCTGTACAAGTTTGAGGAATTTTAGATCTAGTTTGCTATATATCTTAATTATTGATTTTTATATGAACTTAATTCATGGTATATAGATTCTGTGCCTAGAAAAATCTAGGTTTAATTCTGGAACTTTGCTTTAGCCTTTTAACCAAGCCTGCAATGTTTGAGCTATAGTTACTGAGTTTTGCTCTAGTTAAAAATCATGCTTATTATATCAAGGCTAGGTTTGTTCTTTTTGTTCTGGGTAAACTAAACCATATCTGATCATGAATTTTGGATATCTTCTTAGTTAGAGTATATTCTGCCTATGGTAAAAATTTCACCAGCAGTACTGATCATCCTGAACCTTGAATTAATATGCTAGCTCATGTAAAATTAAATGCATAATTAATTTATCTTGTATAAATAATGATTGATAATTTTTTTATAACAATTTTAGTCTATATTTAGGCTCCGGTAAAATTTTGAGACTCATATCCTATGCAGAACTCTTTGTGGAATTTATTATTTTTGCTAGCATGATACATTTGTTAATTTTATAACTCATGTTATAAGAATAGATAAAATCTGGAAAAATTTAAGTACTCAGTCTGCCATGTCTAGATGCTTCTGTAAAAATTTTAGCTTCATAAACCATGTCTAACAACCTGTGCAATTTGGTGAAGTTCCTATGTTAATCTGTTTGCAAGATTTTTCATGTTTAAATGCTTTGTTGTTAGGTGCTGAAATTTTGACAGTAGATGCTAGAGTATCTGAGCTGTTCTGCAGTAAATTTTCATCACTAGATCTTGAGTAGATTTTCTGTTATGAAATTGTGAAAACATGCTTTGTTTTAATGTTGAAAATGAAAACGAAACCCCACACTCATTCATGAAGAAACATAGTGGTAATTACTACTCCATAAATGACTGCCCATGGAATGAAATTTTGAGATCATCACTGAATTAACTTTTGTTGGACTACAACTTTATCATGAAGGAAAGAAAATCATATCATGTCATAATGACACATCTTTGCATTCGCATATAGAATTGGTTAATCTCGTTGACGGCGATTACGAATTGGTTCCTTCGGACTCTCTTGCTGCGACGGGCGTTGATCTTAATTGTACTAACATAGCTCAAGACCTGGGCCAAGCCCAAGAGGACTCTCAGTTTGACAGTGCCCAAGAAGGCAAGCCCCGGTGCATAACCCATTATCTTCCGAGTTAACATTCATCTAACTATTTGTATATGTTGTAATAATTTTTATTTACGCATTTATGTTTTCTAGGCGTCGATCGAAAACCTTAGATGCATGATCCATAGGAACCTATTTTTGACATTCGGATCTTTTTATCGACTAGTTGCCCTGCTAACTAGGAACGGTAGAAGTCGAGTGGTCTCCTGCCTCTCGCGAGCATCTAGGTTTTGACTGACTTTAATTCCTGCTGAAATATAAGGACAACGGGTGGGGTTGTGTAGTTGTGATACCCCGCTGGTGTAGTCGAAAATGGTTAAGCTCGCGGTGTGTGGCTCATTTCGTTAAGCGTTTGCAAGTACTAGCCACATGCCGAGAAATATGGTAATCGGTAAGCTTAAGTACCTGATTGGACCGGCGAGTGGAACGACCATTCACCCTCTTTGTAGAAGTAGGATTTATTTTTGTCGCGACGTACGGGTGCAGAGTAGTCGGACTCTGTAGTCGGGGAGGGTGACCCGGATCCACGGACTGGAAAGAAAGGGGAACAGTAGCGTGGGCGAAAACGAAGTCGATCCCCATGCGTGTGCGTTAGGTTCCCCTGGCCAGGATGAAATTTGATTCAGAATCGTCCGCCTCTCACGGCATGAGATTGCTTAACATTTTCGGTCACATAGAGTAACAAGTGGAACATGACGATGATAATATTGTTGTATGGTTAAATGATTGCCCTACCATGTTTGGGTAGAGTTAGATGCAAACTTAGAATGGTTAATTCAACTAGAATATGGCAAAGTTAAAATCTGAAAATAAGGATCAACTCTTAGTGGCGTTTTTGGCAAAACAAACCCCACCAACCAAATAGCCTTGCAGGTCTAGTTATCGGACTATGTTATATCCGGTGACGGGTAAGTCTTGCTGAGTATTAGTATACTCACCTTGCTTGTGGCACTGTTTTTCAGGTACTAACTTTGAGGATATGATTGCGAGTCTAACTTGGCCGTGCACTTTGCCTCCGGGCTGGTCTGTTGAGTGGGATGGCCCTTCAGCCGGTGCTGACCGCCCTCCCACTGAGTGACGCATTTCGTACGGGCTTTATCGATGCGTCACCTTTTTCGCTAGTAGTCGTTTACTTCTTCCACTAAAATAATCAGACATGAACAATTTGTGTAGTTTGGACTTCTATAGTACTTTGCTACTCTGAACATGGTTTGTAATAAATTTCCTTTCCGCTGCAAACTCTGAGATGTATGAGATGATCTGTGTTGTAATCTCTAGGCTCACCTTCGTGTGAGTGTTTTCTGTGCGATCCTGGAGTAGCAGGGCTTTTATCAAGGCTTCACTCGAGGAACTACCGGTGCGTGCCGAATTGGGTCAAGTTGCCTAGCAACGAAGATCAGTGCACCCGGGCCCAGTATTTTGGGTGGTTCCACCACAGCCTCAACGTAGGCTAAATAATACGATGAGAGAGGTTGTCAAGACGGAGGTCCTAAAGCTCCTGCACGTCAGGATAATCTATCCCATGCCTCACAGTGAGTGGGTGAGGCCCGTCCAGGTTGTGCCAAAGAAAGGAGGAATGACGGTCATTAAAAAAAGCAAAAATGAGCTAATCCCACAATGACCTGTCACGGGGTGGAGGATGTGCATTGACTACCGGAAGCTCAACTCGGCAACAAAGAAAGATCACTTCCCGCTGCCTTTCATTGATGAAATGTTAGAGCGGCTAGCGAAGCATTTTTTCTTCTATTTCCTTGATGGGTATTCAGCTTACCACCAAATCCCCATCCACCCCGACGATCAGAGCAAGACTACATTTACATGCCCTTATGGAACGTATGCGTACCGAAGGATGTCATTTGGGCTTTGCAATGACCCTACATCATTCCAAAGGTGCATGATGACCATCTTCTCAGACATGGTTGAGGAAATTATGGAAGTTTTCATGGACGACTTTTCCGTCTATGGAAAAACATTCGATCATTGTCTTGAGAATTCAGATGAAGTCTTGCAGCGATGCCAAGAGAAGGACCTAGTACTGAATTGGGAAAAGTGCCATTTCATGGTCAGTGAAGGCATCGTGCTCGGGCATCTTGTGTCCGAGAGAGGGATCGAGGTGGACAGAGCTAAAATCGAGGTCATAGAAAAGCTCCCAGCTTCGGTGAACGTAAAAGGGATCCGTAGCTTCCTAGGTCATGCGGGGTTCTACAGGCGGTTCATTAAGGACTTTTCTCAAATCGATAGACCCCTCACTAACCTTCTGTCCAAGGATGCACCTTTTGAGTTAACCGATGAGTGCTTGAAATCTTTTCACACCCTTAAGCAAGCACTCATTTTAGCTCCAATCATTCAACCCCCTGATTGGACGCTGCCGGTTAAAATAATGTGTGATGCTAGTGATCATGTTGTTGGGGCAGTCCTTGGCGAAACCAAAGATAAAAAGCATCGTGCAATCGCCTATGCAAGTAAAACTTTATCAGGAGCTCAATTGAATTATGCAACAACCAAAAAAGAACTCTTGGCTGTTGTGTTCGCAATTGATAAATTTAGATCTTACCAGGTTGCAGCAAAAGTTACTGTTTTCACCGATCATGCCGCTTTAAAATATTTGCTCACCAAAAAAGATGCTAAACCACGCATGCTAAGGAGTAGAAAACACTGTTGCCGATCATTTGTCGCATATGCCTATCACTAACATGTAGGATCTTCCCATCAACGATTTTCTACGCGACGACATGCTGCTAAAGGTGACAGATTCAAACCCGTGGTACGCGAACATTGTGAACTTCATGGTTTCAGGATACGTACCACCAGAGGAAAATAAGAAGAAGCTGTTGTACGAGAGCAGACGCCACTTGTGGGACAATCCATACCTATACAGGGTATACTCAGATGGCCTGCTTAGAAGATGTGTACCGACAGCTGAAGGGTTCCAAATCATTGAGAGGTGCCACTCTGCACCATATGGAGGCCACTATGGTGTATTTCGCACCCAGGCGAATGTATGGCAAAGTGGTTTCTACTGGCCATCAATGTATGAGGACACCCGAATCTTCATCATGAGGTGTAGAAAGTGCCAGATGCAAGGTGGCATCACCCCTCGAGATGAAATGCCCCTCAATTCCAATTTCTAGTTGAGTTGTTCGATGTCTGGGGCATTGACTTCATGGGGCCATTCCTGAAGTCAAAAGACTGCGAATACATCCTAGTCGCCGTCGACTATGTGTTGAAGTGGGTTGAGGCTCTACCATGCAGAGCTGCCGATGCCAAGCATGCCCGTAAGATGTTTCATGAGATCATTTTCCCTCGTTTCGGGACTCCAAGGATGGTCATAATTGATGGAGGGTCTCATTTCATTAATCAGACCTTCCGAAACTTCCTGAAAGAGCTTGGGGTAAAACATAACATCGCGACTCCATACCACCCACAGACCAGCGGGCAGGCAGAAACCTCCAACAAACAGATCAAGAACATCCTACAAAAAATGGTGAATGAAATGGGGAAGGGATGGAAAAATAAGCTGCCTGATGCACTCTGGGCATACAGAACGGCTTACAAAACCCCCATAGGCATGTCACCGTACCAGCTGGTATATGGAAAAACCTGCCATCTACTAGTTGAGCTAGAACACAGAGCTCACTGAGGTATCCGAACATGGAATATGGATAGTAAGATGGCAGGAAGAAACAGGAAGATCCAACTATCCCAGCTGGAAGAATGGAGGAAAAAAGCCTACCACAGTGCCAAGATCTACAAGGACAGAACCAAGAGATGGCACGACAAGAGAATCAGACCCAAAGAATTCAAGATAGGAGACAAGGTATTACGTTTTAATTCCAGGGTCAAGCTCTTTGGGCAAGGAAAACTTTGAAGAAAATGGGATGGGCCATACACCGTCATCTATGCCTCTTCACATGGAGCAATCACAATCCAGGATGACAACGGTAAGGTTTTCAAGGTAAATGGCCAACACTTAAAATTTTTTCTTGAACCCTTTAATCCAAAGGAAGAAGTAGATGTGATTAATTTAATTGATTTACATCTTCTTCCTTAAAAAATAATAATAAAAATAGTTTATATATATTTTTACATATGAATCCAATAAATTGTTGCACTCCCCGATTTTTCAAACCGGTAGAGATTTGCCTTTGTTTTCTTTGTGTTAAATAAAACAAGTAAAAGAAAATAAGTGTGGGGGTGAGCACCCCCAAGAACACAGGCGCAGACCAGCACCGAGCACCACGAGCAAAGCAAGACATGAAAAGGCTCAACCAAGGGGTCAGCCAAGACCTTGGTGAAGACCCTGCAACGTCTGTTTCGACACATGCACTGGTTTGCGCTCCCGCACTCATACACCTCCCTACTTACATGAGAGTTTGAAAAAAAATGCTTTTGCACTCCATGCACTTCAAGATAAACTTGCATACTTTTTATTCCTTGACTTTCACCCTGTTCTTGTGAACTAGAACATGATAGGGAACCCATGCTATCTAATAATTGACTCTTGAGATATGGTTGAACGAATGGAACCTAACTCTTCCTTGCAAAGTTCTTGGGATTTCTTTTATAAAATTAAAAACTCAATAGCATGGCTCCTCATGTTGTTATGAAATTCCTATCCAAGGCCATATGTTGTTCAAAATTAAAGACCTTCCACATATGCAACTTGTTATCTCATTGAGCTTTATCAAATTATTGTGACCCTTTGTGAGATACATTTCATACTCCCATGATCAAGATCACGTACACTCCTCACAAAATAAAACTCCATGATATTCATGACTACTCTCTTCAAGTTATCACTCCAAGAAAAAGGACATGGGCTATGTAAAAAAAGAGAGACATGCTCAAGAAAGCATGATGAAAAAAAAGTTGGACACATGAAGATCCAAGTATTCAAAAAAAATAGAGAGTTGGACACATGAAGGTCCAAGAGTTCAAAAAAAAAGAGAGAGAGATAGCCCGTATCCAAAGAAAAAGGAATAAAGGAGATAGATGGTCCATGAAAGGAGTTCATACACCATCCACCCAAAATTAAAATTAAATTCACACACATGCACATCTTGATCAAGGTTTATGACTTGTTTCTCCTTTGGATCCGATCTTTGACTTAACAACATATGAGGAACAGGTATGCCTTCAATTCTTTCCCTACCCTGAGCTCCACATAAGCTTTTCTAGAGGTAGGTGAAAAAGAAGGCAACACTTTGCCTTGGTGAGGAATTCAAAAAGCAAAAAGAGAGATCCGAGAGAAAAAGCTGAGGAGCTAGGCTATGTTTGATTTTGAAAATTCATAAAATCCAAGTATCTAAGCAAGGGAGGTTAAGGAACCTGAAGTTTAAACCATTCCAAGTTTCAATTATCAAGACAAGCATAGTAGATACATAAAAGTTCACAAGTCTTGGAAAAGCTTGGAATAACTTGTATGCAGGTTAAATCAAGAGAGTTGCATCCACCTTAGTCCTTCAACCTTTACTCGTGGACAAGCAAAGTGCTAAGTGTGGGGGTGTTGTTGACGGTCCTTAAGTCAGAAATAGAACCGTCAACTCCTGCATCTTTTCGTAACATTTAATCACCAAATGTAGTTGTGGGACTTAATTCTAATCAATTATACGAGTTTTGGTGATTCTTGGTTTGCAGGCACCCATACGTGGAATAAGGAGAAAACAAGCACAAGACGCAACAGAAACACACAAAAGACTTCATCGTTCGTCACACTCACAAGATGAGCCCATTTGACAAAGAAAATCAATGTACAGAGCCCCGGCACCGATGTACACAAGATGGGGGGCCACCTGGTAGTGTCCAGGACGAAAGGCAGTGCGAGAGGCGGCACCCGGGGGTCGCCCGAACCCACTTTGGCGCCAACCGGCACGAGCTTTGGCGGGAAGATCACCACCGCCATCCCAACGTCGGTTCCTAGTGTTCTCATATTTGATTCCCGCGGGAACCGACCTATCCAAGCTATAAAAGGAGGTGGGGAGACCCCCTCATTTACAACACACTTTGGAGAGAAGAAGGAGAAGGGGAGAGTCCACCTTAGAGCTATCTTGTAGAGAGTAAGCTAGGGAGTGTGCGAGAAGAATTTCGGGAGGAGTGCCGGAGTTGTCGGCTTCCCTCTGCTTGTACCTCGGCGGATACGAGCCTCTTTTGAGTTAGTATCCAGGTTCATCTACTTGTTGAGTTCTTATCTGAGTTAAACTTTTGTTATCTTTTGCTTGCAGGATCATCGTCCATCCTCGTGATGGTTGCTCTAGTCTAAAGGCTCGAGTCGTGGATGGAGTCCGGGCTAGAGTAGTAATCGATAGCATGGACGTGGTGTCTGGGCTAGAGGTTACTGTTGCTTGCATACCTACTCCACGGTCTGTCGGGGTAGGCGGCAGGTGGTGACAGCCCTGTCTGTCCTTTGTAGTCCCCCATGTGAGGGTTGGGTGTAGAGCTAATAGCCAGATACTCTTGGCAGACCAGGAGTAAGCCAGTCCCCGAAGTAAGTAAGTGAGAGCCGGTTTATCTCTGCTAAGTATCTCTTCTCTTAGACAACCACACTACCCAAAGGCCACCCTTCTCTCTTCCTCTTGGTAAAACTAGTTAGAAGACCGTTACACCTCCATCCTCAAGGAAAATATGATATCCTTTAATACTCACGGGTGAAGTGCTACAATGGTATCTCTGTACGATTGCAGATTATTCTGTGAACGTTAAGAAATACCAACACGTGGCACGGCTACTGCCAAGGGCATGGCCCCTGGAGGGACAGGTGCATATGCACTTCAAGGTGCGGCCATGGCTTGCTACCGACATGATTGAGGAGTGACGAAGCAGGGTATGGTAGCGTGATGAGGTCCCTGCAAGAAACATGGACGAGGAACCTATGGTTTCGCTACAGAGGCTCCATCGGCGGCACAAGCCTCTCGCCGGTATGAAAGTGATCGGGTGCTCTAGCCTAAGAGGGGGAGGGGGTGAATTAGGCACTAATAAAAACTTAGACCTATGGCTCCAACTAGTTTGCACAAAACTTAAACTAAAACATGCTATCTAGATGTGCAACTAGGTTGTTCTAGTGTGAAACCCCTATCCCAAAAGAGTTTAGCAACCTATAGCCTTTCCTATCAAGAAACTATTCTATGAAAGTAAAGGCACACAAATTGCTAGTATGAAATGCGGAAGCTTAAAGAGAAGGATAGGAGATAGCAAACTCTTGACGCGGGTGTTTATCCCGTGGTTCGGTTAGCCACAAAGGCACACCTACATCCACGTTGTTGTAGCACTCACTAAGAGTATTGCTACTCGGCCACCAAGTCTCTTCCGTGAACACAATCACGGTCACCTTGGCCCCGGGTTCCACTAAGGAGCTTCTCCACAAAGGATGGGGGTCTCCACGTCCCCCGCACAAAGTGTCGTCGCCGCTCCACACCAAGTCGGAGGGTCGATGACGTTGCCGGCGAGCTTCACGCTCCAAGGTGCCGGCGCACCAAGCTCTTGTTTTGGTTCACTAGAGAACCATAGCACAAAGGCTCAAGGCCTTGCAATCACACTCACTAAGAGCTAATCTAGCACTCACACTTTACAAAGCTAGTGCTATAAGCTAAGGATATGATCTATGAGCTCTTGTATGGCTTGGAGATGTTCTTGGATGTGTATGAGGTGTCTTGGGACTCCAGCCATCTTCAAATGGCCGGGGTGAGGCGTATATATAGGCCACCAAGTCTTGTAGCCGTTGCTCCAACGGTCAGTAGAATTCTCCGTATCACCGGTTGAACCGATGCCTCTGGTAGGGGTAGCGTCGGTTCATCCGGTCACTCACAACCCAAAGTAGCCGTTGAGCTTCTGACAGCTGATGCAGTGATCACCAGTTGAACCGATGCTTTGTACCGATGCATCACCGGTTCATCCGATGCTTAAGAATCTTTTCCTGGGTGCTAACGTCATTGCACCGATGCCATACTCCGATGCACCGTCGGTTAAACCGGTGCTGAAGAAACTTCTCCTGGGCACTTGACATCGTCTCTGGAACATAGGACGCCCAATGCACCGATGCCCTTTCTTGGACCGTCGGTTCAACCGGTGCCTATAGGCTGACTTGGCTTCGACTCCCTTCTGCACCAAAGTACCATGGCGTCGGTTCTTCCGACTATCATCGGATGCTCCGATGCCCATGGCGTCGGTTCTTCCGGTGCTCCTGACCGAAGAGCTTTCGGGCCTTGCTACGCCTATATTTTCTTTTTCTTTGTCATCACTTGAACCAAAAAGCCTGAGAATGATCATCTTAACAATCATATTAGTCCAAGTGTTGTGTTGTCATTCGATCACCAAAATCATTCGAAATGGCATAAATGGTGCCATGTTCGTTACACGGTAGCACAGGCAGGAGGTTGGAGCGTGGGCGACGTCGCGCTTACCTTTTGGGCTCGAGGTTGTTGGGATTGGGGCAGCGACAAGGCGACGCAGTGGAGAGCCGGTGCTGTGCCATGTCGAGCGGGTTCGCCGTCGGGGTTCAGGGCACCGGCGTGGTGTAGTGGTCTGAGCGTCTTGGTTCGAACATTCCCTTGAACAGTCTATAGGCGTCCGGTCCTCCTCCTCATCACCTTCTACCCTGCTTCCTCCCCCTCCTTGCTCTGCTCCTTCTCACGTTCCTCCTCAGTGCAGCGGTGGTGGAGACCGGTGGCAGTGCTGGAGTTGCTCAATCCCGCGGGGGCGCCCTATCCTTCTTGGCTCGGCTATGGACACCGACAGTGGCGAATTAGGACTGGGGCTAGGGGCCCGGCGCAGCGATCTTCAGCTCTGGGGGCACGATGGTCGAGGCTGTCCTGTTCCTCTCCTGCGGCGGCGATGGAAGCCGGTGGTGCACTAGCGCCCATGATCGGCAGTGTATGCGAGGCCTGGTGGTGGCGCCCGGCACAAGGGCGGCGGCGCACGACAGCGCGCACAATGCGGCGGGTCTTAGCGCGGCGGCGGGCGGTGACCTTGCGGCGGCGGCGTGCAGAGCGTGCATGCGCGAGAACAGCGGAGGCATGCGACGGTTAGGGCAGGGGCCTATTTTGCTTGTTTTATCTGTCCAGTTTATAGCTTTAAAGCTTTCTTAGATTTGAGTTTGTTGGCTTGATAAACTTCTTGCTAAGAACCTGTCAATACACTAGGTAGCATATGTCTAATCCAAGTCTAGGTTATGAGTTTTGATATGACAATTAGAGCAATATGATCTTTTTTTCTAAGAGATGCTTGAAATCTGGAGTTTTAATTTGGCAAAACACAACAAAATATTAAAGGCAAGTTCATCAATGATGATAAATACCTACCAGAGCCATATGAGTAGTGTTGCAAAACTTTATCCATACGCTCAATTAATGGCGCTCTTCTCCAATTTGTACCAGAGCCAGAGCCATACCAGAGCCAGAGCCATACCTACCAGAGCCAGAGCCATACCTACCAGAACCAGAGCCATAGAGCAATGGCGCTCTTCTCCAATTTGTACCTCTACATGAGAGTGAGGAGGAGTCGGGGGAAGTGCTGGGCTTGTCGGCACTCTTCTCCGCTTGTACCTCGACGGATGCTTATTCGGTTGTAAGTGTTCGAGACTTTCTTTGTTTGTTTATTTAGAATTAGAGTCTACTTTGTAAGTTATCATCTATGCCTTATATTAGTTGATGTGTATGCTAGCAAGTAGCATTTGACTTTAGAGTGGGCTCAGGATAGAAAAGGATAACCCTGTACGCCTCTATAGTTAGTAGGGAAAGGCATAGACGTGGTGTCTAAGCTGGACTATACCACTCAGTTGTCTGATAGTCCCACAGTTTGTAGAGGTAGCCGGCAGGTGATGACAGCAATGTTAGATCCTTTTAGTAATCCTCCACGTTCGAATATTGGATAGAGCACATATTGGAACTATCGGCTTGTATAAGTCGGTCGATACCTTTAGCTCGAAGTATAACGGCGATGTGATCTCTTCTTCTAGGCATAGATTCTAGATATAGAAAGTCCTCTCTTTCTTAGCCTTCCCACACCTGTGTGTGTGTCATTGGACATCTGAACCCGTAGATAGTGTACTCACGTTCCCTAGTGGATACGATACCCTGGAATACTCTTGGGTGAAAGCTACAGCGGTATCCGTGCGCTTGCAGATTTTATTCGTGATGTTACAAAATACCAACAAGCTTTCTGGCGCCGTTGCCGGGGAACGGCAGCTACATTATCTTCGGAATCAGTCGTCCTCGTATCTTTTTCCTTTTCTTTCCTTCTTCCTCTACCCCCGCTATCCATGGAGCAGCTATCCTTTCTACAGCTCTCTACCCCAATGGGCAAGTTCTCTGAGCCATTACCATCTTCCTTATCTAACCATGAACTCGACCCTGGCTTTATAGCCATGGTTCGTGTGGCGGAACCACCCAAAACTACTGGGCCCGGTGCACTGATCTTCGTTGCTAAGCAACTCTGACCCAATTTCGCACTCACCGGTAGTTCCTCGAGTGAAGCCTCGACAAAAGCACGCTATTCCAGGATCAGCAGACAACACTCACACGAAGGTGAGCCCAGAGATTACAACACAAACCATTTCATACATCTCAGAGTGATTGCAGCGGAAGAAAATTTATTACAAACCATGTTCAGAGTAGCACAGTACTACGGAGTTCCAACTACTCAATTATTTAAGTCTCATGTTCAGCGGAAGTATCAAAAGATAACTAACGAAATAACGTGACGCATCGGTAAAGCCCGTACGAATGCGTCACTCAGCGGGAGGGTGATTAGCACTAGCTGAAGGGCCATCCCACTCAACCGACCAACCCGGAGGCAGAGTACAAGGCCAAGTAAGACTCGCAAACAGATCTTCAAAGTTAGTACCTGAAAAACAGTGCCACAAGCAAGGCTGAGTATACTAATACTCAGCAAGACTGACCCGTCTCCGGATATAACATAGTCCGATAACTAGACATGCAAGGCTTTTTGGTTGGTAGGGTTTGTTTGCCAAAAATGCCGCTAAGTGTTGATCCTTACTTTTCAGGTTTTACTTAGCCAGATTCTGGTGGAATTAACCATTCTAAATTTGCAACTAACTCTACTCAAACATGGTAGAGCAACCATTTAATCAACCAGCCGTATTATCATCATCCTGTTCCACTTGTTACTCTATGTGACCGAAATCATTAAGCAATCTCATGCCGTGAGAGGCGGACGATTCCGAATCGAATTTCAACCTGGCCAGGGGAACCTAGACCACACGCATGGGGATTGACTTCGCTCCCGCCCACGCTACTTTTCCCCTTTCTTTCCAGTCCGTGGATCCGGGTCACCCTCCCCGACTACAGAGTCCGACCACTCTGCACCCGTACGTCGCGACAAAAATATAAACCCTACTTCTACCAAGAGGGTGAATGGTCGTTCCACTCGCCGGTCCAATCAGGTACTTAAGCTTACCGATTACCATATTTCTCGGTATGTGGCTAGTACTTTCAAACGCTTAACGAAATGAGCCACACACCACGACCTTAGCCATTTTTGACTATACCAGCGGGGGTATCACCACTACACAACCCCGCCCGTTGTCCTTACATTTCAACAGGAATTAAAGTCAGTACAATTCCTATTTGCTCGCGAGAGGCAGGAAACCACTCGACTTCTACCGTACCTATTTAGCATGGCAACTAGTCGATAAAAAGATCCGGTATCAACATAGGTTCCTAGGGATCATGCATCTATGGTTTTCGATCAACGCCTAGAAAACTTAAATGCAGAAAAACAAAATATTACAGTACATTAATAAATAGATAGCTGAATGATAATTCGGAAAATAGTGGGATTATGCTCCGGGGCTTGCCTTCTTGGGCACTGTCAGGCAGAAAAACTTCGGGGGCTTGGCCCAGGTCTTGAGACAAGTTAGTACAGTTCAGATTAATCTCCTGCTCCGCACGAGAGTCCGCGGGCACCAGTTCGTAGTCTCCGTCCGCGAGATTAACCGTTTCTATATGCAATGCAAGATTATGAGTTATTCATGGATAACAATTTCTTTCTTTCACGATAAAGTTGTAGTCCACGTAAGTTATTTTAGTGCCGATTTCACATTTCATTGCATGGGCAATCGTTTATAGAGTAGTAAGCATAACTATAGTTTTTCATGAATGAGTGGGGTTTTGGGTTTTCATTTTTAATTTCAACACATAACATGCTTTCATTATTTCTTAACATCACAACTACTAAAGAGCTAGTGATGAACACTAAAGTAACTCAGATTCAAAATAAGTAATTATGGTATAGATTTCAACATTTAACCATAAAGCAAAAACTATAACTAATCATGCAAATGGATTACTCTAGTTACTTCATATTTTTGTACAGAATGTTCCACATGGATTCTGATGCTACAAATTTTATGCAAGCAACTTCAAAGCATAAGCTCAGTACTGAAATTTTTTCCAGATTTTATACACTTATATAGCAGAGGTGATAAAAAGATTAAAAACGGCAAGCCATTAACAAAGATTAAATCTACAGAAAGTTTTACTAAAGATTTGCTTCTCAAATTTTTACCAGAGACTAGTCCTGAGTTAAACATACTCCAGAAAATTTTTCAAGATTTAACTCACTATGATAAATTTGTTATTCAGTTAATTTAACATGAGTTTGCATGAATTTCTCAAGATGCATCTGACCAGTATTGCATCTGAACTTTTTATCACAGGTAGAACATACTCTAAACAAGATCATGCCCAAAAATAATGACCAGAAACATTGCAGATTACTCAGAACAAAAATAGTAAATCTAGCCCTAAGATGTTAAGCATGATTATTCACCAAGGCAAAACTCTGTAACTGCAGCTCAAAATTTTTAGACAGGAACATAGAGCTAAAAAGAGACTCCAGAAATAAACATGGATTTTTCTAAGCATAAGAACTATATATGAGGAATTAAGTTGATTAAACAAGCATAAATCATGGTATATAGCAAATGAACTCTAATAAATTTGAAATTTAGAGATTTGCAGGAATTCAGTGGCACAAGGCTGTAGTAAAATTTTCAGAGCAAGTTCGTGCACATATTTTCCAGAATTAAATCGAGATTGCTAACAACAGATTAGAGAATCTTGATTGTTCTAACCTGATAACTGTTTTGGTTTGGTGTCATCTTTTTACTGTGATCTTGACATCCCATTAGTTATAACATATCCAAAAATCAAGGTCATCTGATGAGCAGAACTTCATGAACATGCATAAGGTGATTTTCTCAATCTTTTCCATAGATTAAATTCGGTTGAGTTTCTGCAAATGTGAATGTTACAAAATTTGTAGATTTTGTTACAAGGATTCCAGATCAGTTGAGTTTGCATTTTTCCGACTTTTCTGTGATTTGTTTCGCATTTTAGAAGTTCACTGGTATACACTGTAAAACTTGCAGAGACACCCTTGAACGAAAAAAAGAAATTACAACCGGGTCCTTTGCCGGCCTTCTCCGCCGTGGCATCTTGCCGGTGGTGTTCTGCGGTGCAGGGCTTACCGGGGCTGCCACGGGGAGGCGCGTGGGGGAGAAAGGATCGAGGAACACCTACCCTGGTCGACGTTCGAGCGATTGGAGCACAGGTTCAAGCTCGTCGGCGTTGATGGCGGGTCGGTTGTTCGGTTCGCCGGCGCTGGAGGCGAAGGAGGGCTCGGGGTAGGGGAACAAGGCGCGCACGAGCACCGCGTGAGCTCGTGGATGCTTCTGGGGTAGCTATCGGGCTCGGTCTTCCCCGGAGCTGGCCGGTCCGCGGTGAGCCCGAGCTCGCCGGCGGCGGCGCAAAAGGGGAACGGCGTCGGAAGGGGGTTTGGGCTCGATTCCGCGCGCGTGGAGCGTAACTGGGAGGTGGTGAAGCTATTGCGGTGGTCGGAGGGGGCAATGTGGGGCTGGGCTAGCCGGTCCGCGCGAGCTGGATCTCGGCGGCCATGGCGGAGCGGCGGGAGGAGGAAGAAGGGGAGAAGGGGCGCGACTGCGGGGGTTCTGGGGGTCTTTATAGGCCACAGAGCTCCTGGGTGGGGAAAGGAGCGACTGGGGGGCGGTCGATTTGGGTCAGGGGCGCACGACGGCGAGCGGGCGGAGCTGCAGCGGCGCTGCGCCGGCCGGGGGTATCGTGGCGGCTCGGGAAGGGGTCTGAGACGCGTGTGCGCGCGAGGAGGTGCCAAGGGGCGGGCCAGGTGGCGTTAAACGGTTTCCCCGGGTCCATTTGGCCGTGGGCGCGCGGTGGACGAAGTCCACCGGCGGCGTACGGCGGGCGGCGGGAAAACAGAGCACCGGGAGAGAGAGAGATGGAGATGGGGGCTCTTTTGTGATTTCTGAAATTTCCAGGGACCTCTCGGTAAACTAAAATTTTCTCCTAATTAGAGGGCTCAAATGGAAAAGTGTTGAATACCATTTTTGCATAACTTTTCAAGATCTACAACTTTTGTGTTATGCAAATTTTCGTTTGAAACTCACATTTTGAACTATTGGTACATTTACATATTTGCACAAAAGGGCTTGAGTTTTATTCAGTTTTTGACTTGAATTTGGCTGAAGTTCAATTGAGCACATGTCAATTGAAACACCTCTCATGAGCCAACAAAAATTTTGTGCACATTTTTGAATTAAATTTTGAGTAGCTTTTCACTCCTTTTTCTTTTTCCTTTAATTTCTTTTGTATGATTTGTCTTTTATTTGATCCTTTCTCTTTAAATTAATTTCTCAAATTTTTCTTTTAACTTTAACTAAGGTACATTGATTGGATTTAAAGGTACTGACACCTGAGGTGTCACAACCTACCCCCCTTAAAAAGAATCTCGTCCCGAGATTGGATGATTGAATTGAGGCGGGGAAAAAAAATGATATACCTGAGGTGGAGCTAATGAAACCCGGATAATGTCGATTAAGATAATCCTCCGTCTCCCAGGTGGCTTCTTCTTCAGTGTGATGAGACCACTGAATTTTATACATTTTTACCACCTTTCGACGAGTACCTCTCTCTTTGTGATCCAGAATTCTGAGTGGATACTCGGTATATGAGAGATCGGGCTCCACTAAAATTTCCTGTTGATCAATGATTTCCGTAGGAACTCGAACACATTTCTTGAGTTGGGATATGTGGAAGACATCGTGGATGGCGGCAAGTCGTGAAGGAAGTCGCAAACGATAAGCCACGGGTCCACATTCTTCAATGATTTCATAAGGCCCGACATAGCGAGGTGCGAGCTTACCCCTGACTCCGAAACGTTGAACGCCTCGAGTTGGAGACACTCGTAAATAGACGTGGTTACCCACCATGAATTTCAAAGGATCCCTTCTTTTATCGAAATAACTCTTTTGCCGGGACTGAGCTGCTCGGAGATTAGCTTGTACTATTTTGACTTTCTCCTCAGCCTCGACCACTAATTCGGGTCCAAATATTTGACGTTCCCCAGTCTGAGACCAACTCAAAGGAGTTCGACACCGTCGACCATACAAGGCCTCGAAGGGTGCCATCTTCAGACTGGCCTGATAGCTGTTGTTATAAGAAAACTCCGCCAAGGATAAACAATTGTCCCAGTTCTTGTCATAATGGATGACACATGCTCGAAGCATATCTTCAAGAATTTGATTAACCCTTTCGGTCTGCCCGTCAGTCTGTGGATGGTAAGCTGAGCTTCGAATTAATTTAGTTCCGAGAGCCTCTTGGAGTTGCTCCCAAAACCTTGCCACAAACTGAGGACCACGATCCGATATAATTGTTTTGGGTATACCGTGTAGGCAGACAATTCGATCAATATAGATCTCAGCATATTTCTTGGCTCGATATTCAGTATGCACTGGAATAAAATGAGCAGTCTTTGTGAGCCTATCAACAATGACCCAAATGGAATTATGGTGCTGAGAAGTATTTGGTAAGCCCACGATGAAATCCATGCTGATATCTTCCCATTTCCAAGACGGAATTGGTAGAGGTTGGAGAGTTCCAGCAACTTTCAAGTGACTAGCTTTCACTCTCTGGCAGGTGTCACATTCTGCGACATATTTGGCAATCTCTCTCTTCATGCGAGTCCACCAAAAATTTTGTCTGAGATCTTGGTACATCTTGGTGCTACCCGGATGAATAGAAAATTTAGAGAGATGTGCTTCGTCTAGGATTTGTTTCCGCAAATCAGGATTTTTGGGAACGACTAGGCGATCCTCGAACCACAAAATTCCTTTATGGTCCACTCGGAAACACTTATATTTATTTTCACCTTCTACTACTTGCTGCTTGATGATACCAACACTTTTGTCGTGTAATTGTGCCATGATGACCTGGTCATAGAGTGTTGGTTCCACCGAAATATGATTCAAAGAACCTTGAGGGATGATCTCTAATTTCAGCCTTTGCATTTCAGCACACAATGTGTCATTATATGACTCCATTGATAGGCAATTGCAGTGAACCTTGCGACTGAGCGCATCGGCTACAACATTCGCCTTGCCCGGATGATAATGAACCTCCAGATCATAATCTTTGATTAATTCCAGCCATCTTCGTTGCCTCATATTCAGCTCACTTTGAGTGAAAATGTATTTGAGACTCTTATGGTCGGTATAGATATTGCAATGAGTGCCCATAAGATAATGTCTCCAAAGCTTGAGAGCATGAATAACGGCGGCTAGTTCCAGATCATGAGTGGGATAATTCAGCTCGTGCGGCCGAAGAGCTCGGGAAGCATAAGCTATCACCCGATTGTCTTGCATTAGAACACAACCAAGACCAGTGCCTGAAGCATCACAATAAACGTCGTATGGCTTATTGTTGTCAGGTTGAGCCAAGACTGGTGCAGTGGTTAGATGTGCTCTCAATGTATGGAATGCTTCATCACACTTCGTGTTCCATTTAAACTTGACATCTTTCCTTAGTAGTTCTGTCATGGGCTTAGCAATTCTGGAGAAGTCCGGAATAAATCTGCGATAATACCCTGCCAAGCCGAGAAAACTGCGGATCTGATGAACGGAAGTAGGAGGTTTCCAGTCCATCACTTCTTGTACTTTGCTGGGATCAACTGAAATGCCTTCACTAGATATAGTGTGACCCAAAAATTTGACTGTGTCCAGCCAGAATTCACACTTGGAGAATTTTGCGTACAGCTTATGATCTCTGAGACGTTGAAGAACAATGCGCAGATGTTGCTCATGTTCCGCCTCATCTTTGGAATAGATCAGAATGTCGTCAATAAAAACAACGACAAACTTGTCAAGTTCCGGCATAAATACCGAGTTCATGAGATACATAAAATAAGCCGGAGCATTGGTGAGACCGAAAGACATAACCAAATATTCATAGAGACCATATCGGGTTGAGAAGGCGGTCTTGGGAATATCGCAAGGCCGGATTTTAATTTGATGATAACCCGAACGAAGATCAATCTTGGAGAAAATCTTTGCTCCAGCCAATTGATCAAACAGTACATCAATGCGGGGAAGTGGATATTTATTTTTGATGGTCACCGCATTGAGAGGCCGGTAGTCAACACACAACCTCAGACTGTCATCCTTCTTCTTTACGAACAATGCTGGGCAACCCCAAGGTGAAGCACTTGGGCGAATAAAACCCTTGTCCAGAAGTTCTTGCAGCTGGATTTTTAATTCGGCTAATTCTTTGGGCGGCATTCGATACGGCCTTTTTGAAATAGGGGCTGTACCAGGCTGAAGTTCAATGATAAATTCGATATCCCGGTCGGGCGGCATACCAGGTAAATCATCCGGAAACACATCTGCATATTCACGGACTACCGGAATATCTTCGAGACGAGTATCTTTCATGGCATAGGCACAAGAGTTGTTGCATTGGTGATGAGGTAAATATAGAACCGATTGACCATGAGTTGGAGAATTTATTTCGACAGCTCGGGAAGTGATATCTAACACTACCCCATGTCTTTTCATCCATTCCATTCCCAAAATAACATCAATTCCTTCTAGTGGTAATAGGATTAACTCGGTTGAAATCGTTCTACTACCCAACTTAAGCGGTGCTGTTCTAACCATTTGGTTGGATGCTATTTTACCACCAGGAGTAGATATCATATAAGAGCCTTTGGTGTGGCAAAAATCTAAACCAACTTTTGCTCCAAACTTAGAATTAATGAAGCTATGAGATGCACCAGAATCGAATTAAGATAACTGCGGGGTGATGGTTTATAGAGAATGTACCCGACATGATTGGTGCTCCCTCGGGAAGTTCAGCAAGATTGGTGAAGTTAAGTCGGCCCTGCCTGACTTGAATGGTTTGCCTCTTGCCCTTATTCGGATCGTTCCTGCGAGAAGCCTGCCCTTGAGTTTGTCCCGCCTGGGGGCACATCTTGGCAAAGTGATCTGGACTCCCGCATCGGAAACAGCGGTTATTGTTATCAGGGCGAGCGGCTGGCTGAGTATTCGGCCTAGGGCCGTTCTGCTGCTGCTGAGGTGCAAATCGAGCTTGCTGAGGAAACCCGAATCGAGTCTGCTGCTGCTGTTGAGGAGGCCTAATAATCCAACGCCCTGGCTGAGGGGCCTTCTGAGAGGATGCGGGAGGGTTATTTTGCACAATACGATACCTCGGTGCAGAGGCACTCGAGGGTCCAGCAGGTGCCTTGCGCTTCTTTTCAGCGCGGTGTGCAGAAATCAGATCCTCCTGAGATATAGCCATATTCACCAATTCATTGAATGAGTCTGCTCGGACAAGATTTAGCCTCTCCTGTAGCTTGGTACTAAGGCCCCGACGGAAGCGTTCACGCTTCTTAGCGTCGGTATCCGCGTGATGTCCAGCATACTGACACAATTGATGGAATACTTGGGCATACTGCACCACAGTACGAGTGCCCTGAGTCAAGGCCAAGAACTCGTTGAGCTTACGGTCAAGAAGTCCAGCTGGAATATGATGATCTCGAAAAGCCAATTTGAATTCATTCCAATTCACCACATGATCAGCCGGTAGCATCCCGTGGTAATGATCCCACCACATACGAGCTGATCCGCGAAGCTGCTGCGCGGCATAGCGAGTCTTGTTCGCTTCGGAACAAGGAGTAGTCAATAGAGAAAACTTGGACTCGATCGTGCGAATCCAAGCGTCAGCGTCCAGAGGCTCATCCGCTTTATTGAACAGCGGAGGCTGAGTACTGAGGAAATCTTGGTAGCTCGCCTCTTGTGCGTGATGAGCATGATGCCCACCCCGCGGTTGCTGCTGAGCTTGAACCAGCTGCCGCAGAATTTCCGTCTGGGCGGCAAGAACCTCAGCAATACCCACTGGTGGAGGAGGTGGAGGTGGATCGCCATTCCCTCCGGCTCCAAAACCACTAGGGGTGCCTCGAGTTGATCCAACCATCTGAAATGTGAGTACTTTTGCATTAGGCTCATCATTATCATCATTTCAAATGGAATATACAACTCAAATGACATGGAAATACTGGAAGTTGCTTAATCAGGTTGTGCAGCAAAACCAGCGATACGAAAACGCTCATAACTGGAGTTCGGTACATGATATGGACTTGAAATTTTTACAAGAGATAGGAAATTTCATGATCTACAACTTTGGTAGTCATCACAAAGTCAGATTTCCAAAGTAGGTTAGTCGAAAAATTCAATTACTCCTCCTCTGGTTTTTCTGCTTCACAGAAAACAGAGCTTCTGTAATTTGCGATTATCTCCTGCAATACCAATCCGTTTGGGCTGAAATTTTGCGAGCAGGTTCCTGATGAAATTTGGAACAACTTTGGTATTCAACTCAAGAGCTAAATCAGAAAGGAAAAGAGGATAAAAATTCGAACTAGCTGCTGCCTTCAGCTTTTTGCAGATCACTGATAATTAACACTAGTAGCATTAGGGGTTCATTACATCCATCGTTCTCTCATTTCTACTTGGTCACTCCTAACATCAGTACTAAGGGGGTTACTCAACTCTAAGTTAGCCTAGTAGCCATGATCCAAAAGTAGGCCACACTAAGAGGAGTCTACAAAAGCTAAGAAACAGCGCCTCGGTCTACATGTTGACCGATGCCTCACTCGCCGCGGGAGTGTGAACCTCAACCGGTGCGGGCTGCGGCGCCTGGTCCTCGGAGTCCATCTCTGAAACGCCCTCTATCTCCTGGGGCTCGTCCTCCTCGTCCACCTGCATCTCGTCGGGAGGTGCGTGAAGGGCATCCTGCGCGTGCTGTATCGCGTGGAGCTGCCCCTGAGCCTCGTCCACCTCAAGCTGCAGGTCGTGAAACTGGTCCTCCAGGAAGTTGATCGTAGCGTCACGATCCGACACAGTGTCCTGAAGCTCGTGAACCTGGCCGTGGAGCTGGGCGATAAGAGTAGCCCTGCTCTCGAGCTCGGTACTAGCCTCCTGAAGCTGCCCATCTCTCAGCTGGACTGCCAGGTGCAAGGCCTGAGCGTGGTCCACCAACTGAGCGACGGCGTAACTCTGGTAAGTGTGAAGCCTGTAGAGGCCGTCCAAGCACATCGCTGTCGTCCGAAGTGCCCCGACCGGGTCAAGGGTAGCGACCACGTCCACGTGTGCCATCCGGTCGAGCCAAAGCGGGTCTGCCGGGTCAGGTGCAGGGAACAACCCGAACGCGGTCAGAACTACCTCCAGAGGGCGCAAAGAGCAAAAGGTGGTCATCGCCCTCATGGCGGTAAGCTCCCAGGTGTCCAACAGGTAGTGACCGACCATCTGAGTCACGATCGGCTCCCACCCGTTGAGCGGGTGCTGTGGAATCACCATCGTCACACTGCAGCGACGAACTCCGTCCTCCACAAACTCGTGGCCATCGTAAACCGGTGGCTGGAGGTATCCGGCTGCACTCAAAAGCTCCCAAAGACGGCGGGGAAACCCGTCCCAGTGCAGGCAGGCGGAGTGCACGTGCCCCTGCGCGTCAACGACCAGCAGCTCTTCCATCTGTCCCAACAAAAGACCGATGGATCAGCTGATGGTAACAAGATCTACTAACTCTGGAACAGTGAAAGAAATGGCCAAAACTGTAGAGAACTTGCTTCAAAAATTCTCAAAAATTTACACAAGATCCCTCTGATATTAAGGAACAATTCACCTAGTAATCACTAAGCTCAATTCGGATTCCATGGGGGTGATATGCTCAGGTATTCAGAGTGATGTCAACCAGGAAAACTGAGTGTCCAGAGAGGGTGTATTTTGACTATAACTCTCAACCCAGACGTCAAATATTTTTCAAATTTTTATGGTAAGCTCATCACTTAGTTGTCTATAACTTTCATGTTGAACGATTTTTAGTTTGAACAACTTATAAAGGTCGAAAAATTTCAGTTGTATAGACTGTTCAGAGTTAACAGTTTTACACAGGGTTGATCCAAAAATACAAATACCAGGCTAGAAGGCTTCAAAAATTCTCAAATTTTTACAGCAGCTTGATAACTTAGGAAACATCATTTAGTCTTACTACCCCAAGTCGATTTGAGTAACTTATCAGAAGGTTAAAATTCGTGGAAACCAGGTGGCAGACTTTCTGGATACTCCCTAGGATAGTGTTTTAACTGATTTGCTTGCGATTTCCCCAGAGGGTTATTTGCTAATCTTTTTGAGAATGAATGCAGAACCTATACGTCCTCACCAAGGAAAAAATCGCCAAGTAATCTTGGTCTTACGCAATGACTTTGGTGGCATACATATTACGTCTCTCACTATATAGCTACTCGATATAGCTAGATAGCCTGTAATTCGAATTCAAGTTAGCGTACCTGCAGAAGATTGACAGCATATAAAATGAACCTCTCGTGCCAGCACTCACGAAAGCGTCCCCATACATTACCGATCATTATAGAATCGGCATCCATACTATTACCGCCGTATGGACAACGTTAAGCATACGTTATCGAAACAACGTATTGACTGAGTACCGTTTTTGACGGGGAATTGAATTCCAATTTCGAACCATTACTCCCCATATACTCAACCGAAGTTGGTATATGGGCAGCAGCTCAAGTAGGCCACTGCTTGAGCTCCAGCGTTCGGCTCGCATCACCGACGGGAAGGTCAGACTCCCTCAGCTGACTGAGTAAGCATACCTTCGTGGCGATGATGTAGTTGCAGAATTTAGATTACAGAATTTAAATACTGAAAAGTAATGTGCTGGAAGTTAGCCATACAAAATAAGCCACCTGATTATACCCATAAGATCCCATAGGGCTTTACGTCCTAGACTTGTCCTTGGAGATCCTAAACTCTTTCAAAAACTTTAGTAGTTTTGAAGTCAAGTTTTGATTTATTGTTTTGAAAACCGAGGCTGTCATCTCTGGTAGGCTGTCTGCGAGCTCTGATGCCAGCTGTGGCGGAACCACCCAAAACTACTGGGCCCGGGTGCACTGATCTTCGTTGCTAAGCAACTCTGACCCAATTTCGCACTCACCGGTAGTTCCTCGAGTGAAGCCTCGACAAAAGCCACGCTATTCCAGGATCAGCAGACAACACTCACACGAAGGTGAGCCCAGAGATTACAACACAAACCATTTCATACATCTCAGAGTGATTGCAGCGGAAAGAAAATTTATTACAAACCATGTTCAGAGTAGCACAGTACTACGGAGTTCCAACTACTCAATTATTTAAGTCTCATGTTCAGCGGAAGTATCAAAAGATAACTAACGAAATAACGTGACGCATCGGTAAAGCCCGTACGAATGCGTCACTCAGCGGGAGGGTGATTAGCACTAGCTGAAGGGCCATCCCACTCAACCGACCAACCCGGAGGCAGAGTACAAGGCCAAGTAAGACTCGCAAACAGATCTTCAAAGTTAGTACCTGAAAAACAGTGCCACAAGCAAGGCTGAGTATACTAATACTCAGCAAGACTGACCCGTCTCCGGATATAACATAGTCCGATAACTAGACATGCAAGGCTTTTTGGTTGGTAGGGTTTGTTTGCCAAAAATGCCGCTAAGTGTTGATCCTTACTTTCAGGTTTTACTTAGCCAGATTCTGGTGGAATTAACCATTCTAAATTTGCAACTAACTCTACTCAAACATGGTAGAGCAACCATTTAATCAACCAGCCGTATTATCATCATCCTGTTCCACTTGTTACTCTATGTGACCGAAATCATTAAGCAATCTCATGCCGTGAGAGGCGGACGATTCCGAATCGAATTTCAACCTGGCCAGGGGAACCTAGACCACACGCATGGGGATTGACTTCGCTCCCGCCCACGCTACTTTTCCCCTTTCTTTCCAGTCCGTGGATCCGGGTCACCCTCCCCGACTACAGAGTCCGACCACTCTGCACCCGTACGTCGCGACAAAAATATAAACCCTACTTCTACCAAGAGGGTGAATGGTCGTTCCACTCGCCGGTCCAATCAGGTACTTAAGCTTACCGATTACCATATTTCTCGGTATGTGGCTAGTACTTTCAAACGCTTAACGAAATGAGCCACACACCACGACCTTAGCCATTTTTGACTATACCAGCGGGGTATCACCACTACACAACCCCGCCCGTTGTCCTTACATTTCAACAGGAATTAAAGTCAGTACAATTCCTATTTGCTCGCGAGAGGCAGGAAACCACTCGACTTCTACCGTACCTATTTAGCATGGCAACTAGTCGATAAAAAGATCCGGTATCAACATAGGTTCCTAGGGATCATGCATCTATGGTTTTCGATCAACGCCTAGAAAACTTAAATGCAGAAAAACAAAATATTACAGTACATTAATAAATAGATAGCTGAATGATAATTCGGAAAATAGTGGGATTATGCTCCGGGGCTTGCCTTCTTGGGCACTGTCAGGCAGAAAAACTTCGGGGGCTTGGCCCAGGTCTTGAGACAAGTTAGTACAGTTCAGATTAATCTCCTGCTCCGCACGAGAGTCCGCGGGCACCAGTTCGTAGTCTCCGTCCGCGAGATTAACCGTTTCTATATGCAATGCAAGATTATGAGTTATTCATGGATAACAATTTCTTTCTTTCACGATAAAGTTGTAGTCCACGTAAGTTATTTTAGTGCCGATTTCACATTTCATTGCATGGGCAATCGTTTATAGAGTAGTAAGCATAACTATAGTTTTTCATGAATGAGTGGGGTTTTGGGTTTTCATTTTTAATTTCAACACATAACATGCTTTCATTATTTCTTAACATCACAACTACTAAAGAGCTAGTGATGAACACTAAAGTAACTCAGATTCAAAATAAGTAATTATGGTATAGATTTCAACATTTAACCATAAAGCAAAAACTATAACTAATCATGCAAATGGATTACTCTAGTTACTTCATATTTTTGTACAGAATGTTCCACATGGATTCTGATGCTACAAATTTTATGCAAGCAACTTCAAAGCATAAGCTCAGTACTGAAATTTTTCCAGATTTTATACACTTATATAGCAGAGGTGATAAAAAGATTAAAAACGGCAAGCCATTAACAAAGATTAAATCTACAGAAAGTTTTACTAAAGATTTGCTTCTCAAATTTTTACCAGAGACTAGTCCTGAGTTAAACATACTCCAGAAAATTTTTCAAGATTTAACTCACTATGATAAATTTGTTATTCAGTTAATTTAACATGAGTTTGCATGAATTTCTCAAGATGCATCTGACCAGTATTGCATCTGAACTTTTTATCACAGGTAGAACATACTCTAAACAAGATCATGCCCAAAAATAATGACCAGAAACATTGCAGATTACTCAGAACAAAAATAGTAAATCTAGCCCTAAGATGTTAAGCATGATTATTCACCAAGGCAAAACTCTGTAACTGCAGCTCAAAATTTTTAGACAGGAACATAGAGCTAAAAAGAGACTCCAGAAATAAACATGGATTTTTCTAAGCATAAGAACTATATATGAGGAATTAAGTTGATTAAACAAGCATAAATCATGGTATATAGCAAATGAACTCTAATAAATTTGAAATTTAGAGATTTGCAGGAATTCAGTGGCACAAGGCTGTAGTAAAATTTTCAGAGCAAGTTCGTGCACATATTTTCCAGAATTAAATCGAGATTGCTAACAACAGATTAGAGAATCTTGATTGTTCTAACCTGATAACTGTTTTGGTTTGGTGTCATCTTTTTACTGTGATCTTGGCATCCCATTAGTTATAACATATCCAAAAATCAAGGTCATCTGATGAGCAGAACTTCATGAACATGCATAAGGTGATTTTCTCAATCTTTTCCATAGATTAAATTCGGTTGAGTTTCTGCAAATGTGAATGTTACAAAATTTGTAGATTTTGTTACAAGGATTCCAGATCAGTTGAGTTTGCATTTTTCCGACTTTTCTGTGATTTGTTTCGCATTTTAGAAGTTCACTGGTATACACTGTAAAACTTGCAGAGACACCCTTGAACGAAAAAAAGAAATTACAACCGGGTCCTTTGCCGGCCTTCTCCGCCGTGGCATCTTGCCGGTGGTGTTCTGCGGTGCAGGGCTTACCGGGGCTGCCACGGGGAGGCGCGTGGGGGAGAAAGGATCGAGGAACACCTACCCTGGTCGACGTTCGAGCGATTGGAGCACAGGTTCAAGCTCGTCGGCGTTGATGGCGGGTCGGTTGTTCGGTTCGCCGGCGCTGGAGGCGAAGGAGGGCTCGGGGTAGGGGAACAAGGCGCGCACGAGCACCGCGTGAGCTCGTGGATGCTTCTGGGGTAGCTATCGGGCTCGGTCTTCCCCGGAGCTGGCCGGTCCGCGGTGAGCCCGAGCTCGCCGGCGGCGGCGCAAAAGGGGAACGGCGTCGGAAGGGGGTTTGGGCTCGATTCCGCGCGCGTGGAGCGTAACTGGGAGGTGGTGAAGCTATTGCGGTGGTCGGAGGGGGCAATGTGGGGCTGGGCTAGCCGGTCCGCGCGAGCTGGATCTCGGCGGCCATGGCGGAGCGGCGGGAGGAGGAAGAAGGGGAGAAGGGGCGCGACTGCGGGGGTTCTGGGGGTCTTTATAGGCCACAGAGCTCCTGGGTGGGGAAAGGAGCGACTGGGGGCGGTCGATTTGGGTCAGGGGCGCACGACGGCGAGCGGGCGGAGCTGCAGCGGCGCTGCGCCGGCCGGGGGTATCGTGGCGGCTCGGGAAGGGGTCTGAGACGCGTGTGCGCGCGAGGAGGTGCCAAGGGGCGGGCCAGGTGGCGTTAAACGGTTTCCCCGGGTCCATTTGGCCGTGGGCGCGCGGTGGACGAAGTCCACCGGCGGCGTACGGCGGGCGGCGGGAAAACAGAGCACCGGGAGAGAGAGAGATGGAGATGGGGGCTCTTTTGTGATTTCTGAAATTTCCAGGGACCTCTCGGTAAACTAAAATTTTCTCCTAATTAGAGGGCTCAAATGGAAAAGTGTTGAATACCATTTTTGCATAACTTTTCAAGATCTACAACTTTTGTGTTATGCAAATTTTCGTTTGAAACTCACATTTTGAACTATTGGTACATTTACATATTTGCACAAAAGGGCTTGAGTTTTATTCAGTTTTTGACTTGAATTTGGCTGAAGTTCAATTGAGCACATGTCAATTGAAACACCTCTCATGAGCCAACAAAAATTTTGTGCACATTTTTGAATTAAATTTTGAGTAGCTTTTCACTCTTTTTTCTTTTTCCTTTAATTTCTTTTGTATGATTTGTCTTTTATTTGATCCTTTCTCTTTAAATTAATTTCTCAAATTTTTCTTTTAACTTTAACTAAGGTACATTGATTGGATTTAAAGGTACTGACACCTGAGGTGTCACAGTTCGGAAGCGACCCTTCTCGGGAGAAATTCATGAAGATCCCTATGAGCATTTGCAAGAATTCGAGGAACTGTGTTCGGGTCTAGTAATCCTAGGTATGACATAGGAAGCCTTGCGGTGGAAATTGTTTCCCTTCTCTCTTACAGAGAGGGCGGAGCAATGGTACACCCGCACGATAGGAAATATGAGCGGTGATTGAGAGGAGCTTCGAGATGACTTTTGTTACTCTTTCTCCCTCATCGAACGCTTAGACTCCCTATCGACCGACATCCTCGATTTTGAGCAATTAGAGAAGGAGTCCTTAGGTGCAGCATGGGCATGATTCTCACGCCTTTTGGCATCTATCCCAGACATGTCTATACCCGATGAAGTATCGTTGGAAGTTTTCTACTCGGGTTTAGACATGGAAACTGCCCTAGAGCTTGACGACGCCAGCGGAGGATGGTTCATACACACAACTCCGGAAGAAGGAAGAGACATCCTAGATAGTTTCTTAGAAGACTCTTTCTTCTCTACCGACCATAGTGAACCCTGCCGGGAGGAATCCGCGTCAAGTCATGAGAGTCACTCAACACCCAAATCTGAGCCTTCATCTTCCACATCTCAATATTCGTTTGTTGAGCCCTCTCTCGAACCACGAACACCGAAGGAAGAAGAAATTCAACCTTCAGAGTTCTCTTCCCGATTCGAGGATGATCCTTCAGAAAATATCTAGAACACCTCGAATCTCCATGACGCCCAATTAATGGAGGAACTTTCTTTTGTCAGTATCGATCAATTACCCAATCTCCTGACAGAACCTTCCCTTAGTCCTACGGTACCTCCTTCTTCTCCCGATCCTCTTCACGAACAATTTCTCGAGGATGTCGTAGAGGTGGAACAGTCAGATGGAGTGAGATGCTTTTCCGAAGATGTTTGGACGAGTATACCCTCTACGATCCTTCCATGCTCTATAGGACGAATTACCGTAGAAGCCCATGTTAACCCCATCATGGAGGTTAACATCATGCCATGGCACTTAGCGTATACTTTGTTGGGCGATGTTACGCTAAGACCATCCGACAAGCTACTCAAAAGTTGTCCCTTTGGACACATTATTGAATGTCGGGGGGTCGTAAGTGCTGTGCTGCTAACCTTAGACAAAATCGAGGTGCACTTAGACTTTCATATCTTCGATGTCCTCGATTTTGATCTTCTCATAGGCTACCCACTTGAAATTTCACTCACATCTCATCAAGGGAGCCTTGCTGGACTGCTTAGGGAAACTGCTTTTGCCACTGCTACTCCTTGCTTAGAAAATCTTCTGGCAAAGCCCCTTCCCAAGCAAAACTCACTCGAGGAGATGATCCATATATCTCCGTTCATATCATCCGAGCCTGTTCTCTTGGGAGTTCTAGAATCCTCTGAAGAATACGACTCAGAAGATAGCCTTCGCTCTCATGAAGATGAACGATCATCATCATGCTTAACCGAGTTTGAGCCTCTTCCCGATGGCCCAGAATCTGTTGTTCTCGACCTTGATCGAGATACAACTATGATCTTTCATGATGAATCTCTTGAGATGGAGAATCAATGGGCCATGAAACTTTGTGAGGCGCCGACTCTGGAGTCCAATGAAAAGAATGCCACAAATGAGCATGGGAGTTTCACTTTTGACATACCACGTGAACCATGCTCATTCAATGCAACTCCAGAGTCAGGCATGCTTAGTGCACCGTGCACACACGAGTACTACAACCAACTTAAGGTCCTCTTTTGCAAAATTTTCAGAAGGTTGGTTGTAGATGTATATGTTTATCGTAAACATTGCAGATTTTGTGGGTGCACCGTGACACTGACCTTGTAGCTAGCTTCAATAATTGGTGGTGAAACAATGACCCATCACCAATTATGGCTACAAGAGTTATCATGGTCGAGCTTATGACCATAAAAACAAAGCACTATCGGGAGATAGCCCGGACTATCATTTATTTATTTACTTCTTTATTTCCCTTTCAATAAAAGCAAGAGCATGTTATAGGATATAGTTTTCCTTCGGGTATTTTTGGTTGCTAACATTTCCAGGGGAAGATCAAGAAGAATGATGGACAGACAACACCTACGAACATGAGAGCTATACCGACTACAACACCTCGATATGCCTTGATGGAGGAACTACTACTGAAGGATACTTGAACTCCATACACTTGAAGTTTTGCAAACTCCAAGTGTTGGGGAGGTATGTGAGTACCACAAAGTAAGTTCTTTTTTCAATTCATATCCTATCTTGGAATCAGTGTACGTTCTCGCTTCTTGCTCCATAAAAGAAAAAAAAGAGAGGAATTGTCATGGTGATAACATTGAGCCTTCATCAACAAACCATCATGGTAAGTACTCCAATGTCCTGCTTTTGACATTAAACAAACCAGGTTCGTGCTCATGCCTATCTCTCGTTGAATAAAGTTCAATCATGCTTCCGTGCTTCCTATACTCCAATTGTCATGTTTGATGCATCACACATTCATAGGTGTTTTTAAATCAGACATGGTGTTTGGGTTAAAATGTCTTCTTCGGTCAAACTTACATGGTGTCAAGTTTGACTGATGAACCTCAGAGTTAATACTTGTATAGATATTGGTTGCATATGTGGACTAACCCCTGCAGAAATCTCCAAATCCAATTGGGTGAGTCAGTGAGCTGAATTCAAATGGAAAGGGAAGCCAAGGTTTTGGATTAATGTTGCACAACATACTCATGTTGATGCAATCTTAATCCAGCCTTGCTTGAGTAAGTATCTTGGTGAGATTAAATTTTAGTTTCAATAAATTTTAGGAGCTCCCTGGTTCTTAAAACCGGTAGAGCTATTAGTTTGTTTCCATGTTTTTGTTTTTGAATAAGCACTAGGTACAAGAACAAGTGTGGGGGAGATCTCTCGAAACTTTCATGCATATACACTCGAGATCTCCCACAACACGTGCGCAACACCGAATGAACCAGAATGCAAAAAGACAAGGCAAATTAGAGCTAGTATTAGGCAGTGGAACCCCAGGTTTGCCTGACTAGCACTAGCTCTGCTCATCTTCATCGCGGCGGTTTGTGCACTATACCCCTCATACTCTCCCTAACCTATGAGTTTAAATGAAATCTTGATCAATCACAAAAATTAAACTCAAGGTATCCTCTGGTTCTGTGCTTCTCAATGATTAGCTTGCATACTTTTTATTCTTCGCTAACCCTAAACTTGTGAATCATATCTTAGGGAATCCATAATTGTTAAGTTATTGACCAGTGCGATATGGTTTGATGGAAGAATCCTTACTTTCTCTGCTTATGTGTCTGGGAAATTTCTATCAAAAGAAAAAACCTCCATACCTTTACAATTCCACGTGTTTGTCCTACCAAAGCTGGGAAATTTCTATCAAAAGAAAAAACCTCCATAGCTTTACAATTCCACGTGTTTGTCCTACCAAAGCCATATGTTGACCTTCATAATACAAATCTTCACACATGTGTGCCTTGTTGTTGCATTGAGCTTCTTCAAACTTTGTGATCCTAGTGAGATGTCTTTCATACTTGTTTGATCAAGATCATGTGTACTCCACAAGCTAAACTTCTACACTGGAAGTTAGCTACCATATTCCATCCATCCACAAAATAAAACTCCATGTTTAATGATCTCTCTCTCTAGTATCTTTCAAATGAGGCATGGGCTATAAAAAAAAGGAGAAAAGATGGCATGCCCAAGAAGCATGACCCAAAAAAAAGAAAAAAAATGGACACATCAATGTCCATGAAAAAAGAAAGAGAAGAAAAAAAAGATATATATAGCCATGCCCTCATGTTATCCAAATAAAGGAGCGAGAGATTCATAAAAGGAGTATTTCATTCCATTTCCACCATCCATCTTCCACATATGTGCCCAATCTTGATCAGCTTGTGTGATTTGTCATCTCCATGGATCCTTTGTTTGATTTTGCAATATATGTGACTCAAGTGCATGCTTCCATTCTATAACACCCTAATTTATATTTCAGCAATTAATAATAAATTTAATTAGCTTTATTTAATTTTCTAAGATTTTATATGCTTAGTCTTGCATTTAATCTAATTTTCTTTCACAAGTAATTAAAATTCATCTTAGGTTCAACTTGTCTGTGCATTCATGCTGGTGCATAAGTTTTCTTTGTTTGAGTGCATAGGAGTTTGAATTCAAATTAGTTTGAGTGTGTTTGGAAAACAAGAGAGAAGGAAAATCTAGGAAAAGAAGAAACCCAAAAGCAGCCCAACCAGCCCAACCCAGCCCACGACCGCGGCCCCTTTCCTTTCATCCCGCGCGGCCCAGCAATCCCCGGTCCGGCCCAACATGCGTGCGCCTCCCTCAGCACCAGCGCCGCGCGCTCACCTCGCGCACACGGCCCGCTCCCGCTTTGGCCCGCTCGCCTGCGCGACGTGCTCGCCCCGCTCACTGACCCACCGGCCCCACGCGCCAAGCCCTCCTTCAACCTCGCGCAACGGCCGCGCCCGTCACACCGAGATCCCCGGCGAGCTTTCCTTCCCGGGCACGCACGCTTAGGCCTCAGCCGCCGTATAAATGGGATCCCCGGCCTCTCCTGCATCTCGTCTCCACCCCGAAGCCGCCGCCACAAACCCTAGAGCGCCGCCCGCCTTGCTCCGCCGCATCGCACCACGGCGCTGCCGCGGCCATGCCGCTCTGCTGCACCACGGCCGCCAAGAACCCCCGCTGGAGCTCCGTCCCGTGCCCCAGGACCGCCTACGAGCTCGCTGCCCCGACCCTAGAGCTCGCCTGCGCCGGAATTTTGCCCGGACGCCGCTGCAGGTAACACGGCCGCCGCCCCGTTTCCTCGCCGTTGGCGAACCACAGGCCGTTATGATCCGTTGTACACTTTCACAGACCACACACGGACCAGATCGAGGGTTCCAGGCGCCTGGAGGAGTCCTGCGTCGACCTGTCCGCATGAGCGACGTCGACCACCGCCACCGGACCTCGACGCCGACGCCCTGCACGACCTCCCTGCTCGAATCCGGTCCTCGGTGAGCACCAGCCATTGCCCCTGTCCTTGTTGCGCTAGATTTAGCAGGCCGTAGCCCACCAAAACGGTCGGAACGTCGTTCACTGGCACTCTGCCGCCGCGCAGAGCCGCCTCCTCCACTACGCGCCTTGCTCCGTCCGCCGCAACCCCGCACAAACGGTTCCAGTAGATTACGCTTGCCGCAATCGTCCTCCCCGGCCAAGCCGCTCCTCAAATCGAGCCCCGGGCACCGATTTCGGTGAAGTCCGGCAGTGCGCCGCCGCGGGAACTCGACTCCGGCGACCCAGCACTGCCGCTCGCGTTCCCTTTGACCCGAGCTGCTAGATCTGGATCCAACGGCCGAGATTCACCCATACCGGTTCAGCCTGGCAATCTTGCTAAAGAGTCCCTGAGCTTCCTTGAAATCAACCCGCCGTCCTTCTTAGTTCAAAAGAAATTACAGTTAGGCCCAGTTTTTAGCGTTTTAGCCCCCGAGCGTTCTGGAAATAGCGCCCGCAGTCCAGCCAGTGTGTTTTTATGTGCTAGCCCCTGGATCTAACCGTTAATTATGTATAGGCCCCTGGTTTTTGAAGAAAACCCCTGGAAACTCTGTTTTTCTTGCAGTTTAGCCCCTAGATCTTGTTTTAAGCCTAGATTTCGCGTTCTAGCTCCGTTTTAGGTATTCTTTATGTCCACGCGATCGTTGTAACGCGTAGAATAGTCTTAGCTTAGTTTTGTTTGCTGTTTTTATGTATTGTTGTACTGTTTCTTAGTGTTTGCTCTTGTTTGCATGTATGTGTATGTGCTGGACTTGTTTTGGCATTGCGATCGTGAGTAGGCGTTGATCCTTCGGAGGAGTACCAGTACCCAGAGCAACCACCGTCTTCAGAGTAGTTTGAGCAGCAGGAGAACTTTGAGGAAGGCAAGTATAACATGAACACCACCTATCACTTTTAAATACATTTTCATACTGCATTTTAATACTGTATACCCATAAGGATTTTCCTAGCCACTTCATATCCTTTATATATCCCTGGGGTTGCATTTTGGTTAGTTGTGCTAGGTGACGTGCTATAACACACATGGTCCTTTTTAATTAATTTGATTAATGGTATATGCAACTTAATTCTGGGAGTGGCCCGTTTGAGTGGCTCACGTCTCATTAAAAAATGGTTTTTCTAGAAACATAGTTTAGGGGGCCAGCACGGTGCTTAGTGCTTGGTTGGCCACTCTCCATAAGGACCGTACGTCATTAGAGCGACAACCTGGGACAACCGCGCAACCACAAGACTGGAATGGGACGGTCTTGGCTTACTAATTAGGTATTTTTGGTTTGGAGTAACTTACTTGTGGGGCAAGGGTGGTAAGCTTCTATGGCCCTCGTACTGAGTGGCCTCGTCTGTGCTCTGTGTCTTAACGCCCACTAGACCTGCTCCATAGTCGCCGATCCAACCCTCGCGGTTACTCCTTACCAATGAGATTCTTTGTAATAGCCTCGTAGTGTGCTTGCTAGCCATCTCACCTAAGGAAGTGTGATGAACAACTAGCGTAGCTCACGACTTGTGGGTAAAGATGTGCAACCTCTGCAGAGTGTAAAACTAGTATACTAGCCGTGCTCACGGTCATGAGCGGGCCGGATCCTCCTTTTGATTAGTGGGGTTACCTTGGTGGTTTCGGTGTGGTTCTCAGAAGTTATTAATTAATTTGATTAATTTCTATGCAACTGGGTCACGGTAATTCATCCACTTGTAGTAATTAGCTTTAATAAAATTTTGCCAAGATTAAAAGCTAATGCAGTTGAGTCAGCCAACCTTAGAGCCTCATAGTTTGTGTTATACTTGTTGAGTACAAGTTGTGTACTCACTCTTGCCTACTCTACTCTTTTCCTCTTGTTCTCTTTGGGGATACCCTACTGCTTCTCAGTTCCCAGCGACGCGGAGGAGTTCACCCGGAGCTACCAGGAGTACGAGGACTTCTAGGTGTTCATCTTCCAGTCGACGTCCCTGTGGTGCCCAGCTTCGACGAGAGTTTACGTATATGTTTTTACGCTTCCGCTGTATCAGACATTTTTGTCATTCATGTAATAAATAATATTCGTACTCGCTTAATTATATCTTTTTACGTGATATGTGCTGTGATATATTGTTCATTCTGTTGTATATACGTGTGACTTGATCCTGGCACGTATATTATTGCTCGGTTTATGTCCTTTTGTAAACCGGGTGTTACACATTCCTCCTACCATGAGCTACACATAAGCCATCTTTAGAAGTAGGGTGAAAAGAAGCAAAGCCTTGGTGAGGATATATACATAGTGAGTGACATGAGAGATCCTATGGAGAAGTAAAGCTATGGTTGGTCTTTGCAAAAATATTTTCAAAACCCCAGTCATATAGCAGGAAAGTGGAGGAGCCTGAAGTCAATACCGTTCCGCTCTTCAACTTCCCAAACCTTTATGGTAGACACATCAAAATTCACAGGCAAAGGTAAGGCTTAGAATAATTTGTATGCAGGTATCATATCATATGAAGACAGGTCCGCCTTAGTTCTTGCCTTTACTCGAGGACGACCAAAGAACTAAGTGCGGGGGATCTTGTTGACGGTCACTAACGACCCATTTTGACCGTCAACTATCGTGCAAAAGTCGAGCATTAAAAGGAATAAATGTTAGCATAGGATGTTTATTTGACGAATTCCACAGATGCTGGTCTGAGAATGTGTGCAGGTGAATTTGGGCCAAAATTGCATGTGACAAGCATATTATCCAAGGCATAAATTCCTGGGCCAAGCACAAGCAAGGCCAAAGGTCAAAAGGGCCCACTTGGCAGCTGCACATGAGAGAGAGAGAGATGCAGCCCATACGCAAGGAGACACGTCATCGATCCGAGGCAACGCCCTCTCGACGAATCAGGCGCGTTCACGAGGATCCACGGATCCGCCAGAGCACCAAAACCGGCTCAAGACAGGCCCTTACACATATACATGACATGGTGGCCCACCTAGCAGTCTTCTGACCAAAGACCGGGGCAAACTGGGCCAGCCCAAGGCCGGCCGACCAACCAGGTCGCCCGACCTGGTGGTGGCAGCCCACGGGCCCCACCGCCTCTCAGATGACACGTGGCAAGGTGTGGTTGGTCCCCCAATGGCGGTTTGGCTCAATCTCCGGGCAAATGGCTGGTGGTTGCCTCCTATAAATATAAGGGGAGGGGTTCCAAATGAAGACACTCACTCACCACCAAGTGAAGAGCCTCTTAGCTTGTGTTTAGTGTAGGAAGAGAGGGTAGAGGTACTCAGGAGGGGCACCGGTAACGGCGCTCTTCTCCAATTTGTACCTCTACACGAGAGTGAGGAGGAGTCGGGGGATGTGCTGGGCTTGTCGGCACTCTTCTCCGCTTGTACCTCGACGGATACTTATTCGGTTGTAAGTGTTCGAGACTTTCTTTGTTTGTTTATTTAGAATTAGAGTCTAGATCGTAAGTTATCATCTCTACCTTATATTAGTTGATGTGTATGCTAGCGAGTAGCATTTGACTCTAGAGTGGGCTCCGGATAGAAAAGGATAACCCTGTACGCCTCTAGAGTTAGTAGGGAAAGGTGTAGACATGGTGTCTAGGCTGGACTATACCACTCAGTTGTCTGATAGTCCCACGGTTTGTAGAGGTAGCCGGCAGGTGGTGACAGCCCTGTTCGAGCCTTTTAGTAATCCTCCACGTTCGGATATTGGATAGAGCACATATTGGAACTACCGGCTTGTATAAGTCGGTCGATACCTTTAGCTCGAAGTATAACGGCGATGTGATCTCTTCTTCTAGGTATAGATTCTAGATATAGAAAGTCCATTCTTTCTTAGCCTTCCCACACCTGTGTGTGTGTCCTTGGACACCTGAACCCGTAGATAGTGTACTCACGTTCCCTAATGGATACGATACCCTGGAATACTCTTGGGTGAAAGCTACAGCGGTATCCGTGTGCTTGCGGATTTTATTCGTGACGTTACAAAATACCAACACCTGTATAGGTGAATGAGTATATTTTAGAAAGCTTATCAAGTCTTCTCTCCAATGACATTCATGCCGAGTACTTTGGATTATCCACTAATGAGATTCGAGTACTTTAGTTAAGACTGGTTAGAAGGTCAACAGTCTGCTAGATGTTCAGCTTCCCATGCAAAACTGTACCAATCTGAAAGGTTTCATGGTTCAAGAAATACATGGATGGAAAGATAATTAAGTCTACTTTCCAATACAACAAACCACTTGTCATTTGAACTTCCCAATAAAGAGTTATGACCATTTTACTGAGAACTGCACAGAAGCCTAGAAGATGCGCGAGAGAATTGCAGACTATCTCGTGAATGTTTCACCAGTTGGCCTTCCACCTTCCAACACGGAGATTTCAGTTCATACCTATCTAAGAGGGTTGTTTCTAGTATAAATATCCTCTATGTTGATCATTTGATAAACCGGTATAATATTGCAGCCACGCTTATGAGTGTCATGGAGGCAAGGCAATGATTGGGCACGGTTAGACTGCCTCCCTCTTTCTATTTTTGGGTTTCCGCTGTTTCACTTGTGCTTCTCATTTGAAATTTTAAATAACGTGTTTTGTGTGGAAGTTCTGTCATAATATCGTGAAAGCTATATTTAGGAACCTGCTAATGGATCTGAACACCTTTTGGTGTTCCTTGGCAGGCTCATACGTACTTAAGCTCATAATGTTTTGGTTTTATGTTTCTCTTCTTAGAAAAGAAGATTGTACACCGTCTGTTCCAAATTGTATGTCGTTTTAGAAAATCTAGATACATAGTTATGCTATGAATGGATAAAGTACAAACTATTATTGGTATTAAGCTATCGGAGAATCTGTCATTTTTTTTCCCTTCATCCAGATGTCAGTAGCAACCTCGTATGTCGCTTTGTCGTGACGTGGTGGGCTACCTCATCAACACTTAAAATCACAATCAAACAACAAATTTGGGCTCGGCTCGAAGGTTAATTGCCAGGCCAGAGCAAATATACCTGCCGTGACAGGGATCAGTCCTATGAATTGCTTGAACTAAACAGAACCTTCAGGTTGTTTATATCCTTCAGAATATCTTTATATTCAGAAATCCTGTACCGTAGCTCAGACTCCAGAACTGCAGCAGTCAAGAAACCAAGAGGTTTAGCTTTTAGGTAGAATATGGAACTCAAGTGTGTATCCAAAAAGAATTTAATGACAAGTTATTAATAAATCAACTGATACAGGAACAATGATATGAAAACTCTGGAGAACTGTGCATAGTATCTTCTTTGTCAAAAAATATTGTGTTTGCCACTATGGAAAGTTTAATTTCTTCATTTGGCATCTACAATTTTGCACTTCTCATATGCGTTCCCCTTTGCTATTATTGTTTTACAAATTCCATCAGTAAGAGCCTCTTGTCCAATAGTCCAATACGCCCATTTCACCGAAATAATTGGAATATCCTCACTAAAGATTGCCACTACGGATATGATGTCGTCACGTCAATGACATCACCAATGCATACCAGTCTCTTCCTGTCTCTGTGGGCGTGCCATTAGTCCTTGTTCTTCTTTCCATCTAATAAGAAGCTACATTGACCAAAATGATGGCGAAAGCACCTCTTATCCGTGTCCCAATGCTGACTCTGCCCCTACTGCTCCTACAGCTCCTACTCATCCGTGTTCACTCTTACTGGCTTCTGCAGGCTCGCAGCTGTACAACTAACCTCTAGGCTGTAATCTCCTGTCTGAAATATTTTCTCGAAAGCTCCTGTCTGAAATATGAAGCAAGGGTTTCATTGATTCACTTGGATTTAGTATCCAAATAAGTGTTCAGATGATCTCTGACTTGAAGTATTCATGTCTTCCTGTTTTTTTTTTTTTGGTGAGAACTGAGAACAATGGCAAAAATAAGGAGAGCAATGGCGAAAATAAGGAGGGCCCTGGCACAAGATAGGCGGGGTGGGGTGGGGTGGGGTAGGATGGATTCCAGTTGAAAGGTGAAGAATTGGGAAAAAAAATCTTGTAAGAATGAGTAAGAAAGTTGTATTTCATTGTCAAATAACAAGCTATTTGATCAATAAACTAGTGAACATATATGAGCTGAACTGCACATTGCACACAGCATAATAGGCGAATAGCACATCATGTCAAATGAGAAGATTGATTGATGAGAGAAGTGATCCCGTGCAACAATAAAAATTTTATGCACGATAAGTAGACAATAAATCAAATAGATGTGCAAGGTTCTTATTAACAATAGTGCTTTAAATGCCAAGGGCTGTACTGATAAAAAATTTCATAGAATAACCGAAAGGCAGATATCATGGATATTCAAGAAAAGTTCAGAAAACCATATATTCAAATTACCAGATGACCAAAAAGTGGATTACCAGGGTAAGAAGCTAGTTGACGCAGTTGAATGAAATACAAGATATACAGCCAGACATATAGCAGAACATTGGACTCAACAAAATACATACTCCCTCCGTCCAAATTATAAGTCATTCCAAGAATCTTGGAGAGTTAAAGTTTTTCAAATTTGACCAAATTTATATAACAAGATAATAACATTTATAATACCAATTAAGTATCATTAGATTCTTTGTTAGATACATTTTCATAGTATACCTATTTAATGTCATAAATCTTTGTGTTTCTCTCTATAGTTTTGGTCAAACTTTGAGATGGTTTGACTCTCCAAGATTCTTGAAATGACTTATAATTTGGAACGGAGGGAGTAGTAAAACAAGAAGGAATGAAAACTAACAGAGTCCGAATTTTCAGCTAAAAAAATTTCCATGTTATCACTTACCTGAATTTTCTGTATTTACTTCATCAAGAATCTCGGCAATGTATTCCTTCGATGAACTATGTATAGTGTTGATCTTTGTTTTCAGGTTCTCACTCTCATCATCCAGCAAACCTTTTTCCTTCAGTAAGATAACTAAATCATCATTTGAACCTTTGACCATAATAGCTTGAAACCCCATAGATTCGTTGATGAACCTTTCCCTGACAACCAAGAACATCCAACAGTCAGACAATACATACAACGAAACATACCACTGATTTAGCACTCAGTTCATTGCGCCAAAGTAAACTGTTTTTCTCGAACGCGCAGGAGAGCTGTGCATCAATATATTAAGAAGAAAAGTGGGGGAACGAGCCCCTAGTACAAAACGTTACAGGGTTATAGGGTCTGTAACACACACTGAAAATAACAAGTTGACTCTTTCTAAAGGCTGGGTAAATGGGACCGGAACAACTCAGGACCAAGCTAGGTTGCAGGAGGGGCAAGGGCGAGAAGCTGAAAATTGCCATATATGTGTGCCCCCCACTTCAGGCTGTAATTGAACAGTTGAAAGAAGTTCCCACAGCTGGAGGTATTTGAGCAACACCTGCAGAGTTAAAGCCGCTCTTATATCAGAAATCCAGCTTCCATCAGAGAGTGCTGCATGTACTGTTTTCTTTTTTGCTCTGGCTGCCACTGAACTGAACAGATGTGGCAGTGTTTGCTCGAAGCTTTGGCAAAGCAACCATCTATCAGTCTAGAATAATGTGTTTTTACCATTTCGAACTTATGTCACAATAGCTATAGCAAAGAATGCTTTGACCTGAGGTTGAGCTTGGACAGGGAAGAAAGTCCATGCTCTCTCTGGCTCAGTTTTTTTGAAACCACGACCATCTTAATCTCAGCGCCCAACTCATGTCCTGAAGATGGGAAATGCCGAGGCCCCCCAGATTAGGTGGTCTTTTGACTTTTGGCCAAGCAAGTAGCATAGAAGTGAGAACAAATTGTACCAAAACTTTCCTTCTGGCGCTTTCGTAAGTAGATCAGCTTTCCAACTTGGCAACCGGTCCCCAATCTTGTCGATGATGGGCTGAATTCGTGCCTTTGTCAGCTTAAGACGAGAGGGGGTACCCCAATGTACTTGCAAGGGAAATCTGAAATCAGACAGGGCAGGTGTTCTTGTAAGGTTGCTTTGTCCTCCTCGGTGCAATGTATTGGGAGAACACTACTCTTTTGGACATTTGTTTTGAGGCAAGAAGCCTCCCTAAAAATCTGTAGACTATCCAAAGTGATTTCAATATCACTGGCAGAAGGTCGTAGGAAAATGACCACGTCATCTGCAAATAAGGAAATCTGATGTTGCAATGCTCTTCTAGCAAGAGGTTGTAGGAGATGCTCATGAAAAGCTTTTGTTACCAAACGGCACAGGACATCCATGACCAAAATGAAGAGCATTGGGGACAGTGGGTCTCCCCTGTCTCAGGCCACGCTGATGCAAAATTCTTTCCGTAGGTGAGCCATTAAGCAGAACTTGGGTGGAGGATGAGGAGAGCAGACCACTGATCATGTCACACTAGATAGGACCGAAACCCAAATTTCTCAATACTTCCAAGAGAAATGGCCAAGACACAGAGTCAAACGCCTTGGTAATGTCCAGCTTCATAAGAACCCTAGCTTGTTTTTGCTGATGTAAAAACTTAATGGTGTGCTGAACCAACATAAAATTATCCAGGATAAAACGCACTTTGGTGAACGCGCTCTGATTGGGAGAGACTAGTTGGTCCAATTTACTAGCCAGTCTGTTGGCAAGAATTTTGGTGACGAGTTTGGCAAAGGAATGCACCACACTTATTGGTATTAGATAGATATTAATGTATATGACTTGTATTGAGTTTACTTGTACTACAAGCCTATACGGCAATGCATATATATGAAAGGTCACCCCACTCCTAGGGTATGTGGTGTTTGCTCATCGCTCAGCAGCCAAGCATAAGGGGTATCGCTGCTTGGATCTCTCTACGCATAAGATTATCATCTCTCGACATGTTGTTTTTGACGAGTCCAGTTTTCCTTTCAATAGAGACCCTCCTGTCCCTACCACCTCCTTTGATTTTCTGCTTGATGGCGACATGCATATTGTGCCTTGTCTTACTAATCCTGCACATCGTGGTCCTCCCCAATCAGCGGATGCTCTGTCCTCCTTGAACGTTGAGTGCCCGCCACCTCCTTCTGGTGGGCGTGGTCCCGTGCCCCCACCAGAAGCCCCCGATGACTATGCTCTTGGTGGGAGTGGTTTTGTACCCCCCACCAGGACCTGCAGCTCTTCACAGTCTGGGTAGGCGTGGCTCTGTGCCCCCGCCAGGACACGTCGACGTTCCTGTGCAGGAGCCCGTGTCAGCAGCAGTTCCTATTGCGGCTGCCCCACCAAGCCGTTATGGTCAGGTCTACAGCCGCCGTCTTCTTGCGCCTGTGCCTATGCGGTAGGACAGCGGATCTGCTCATGTACTTTAGCCGCATGTGCCTCCTCCACGGCCCATGCGGAGCTCATCTCTGCCATCTGTCCTTCGACGCATCACTCGTCTTCAGACCGGTACCATACTGCCTGTCAATTACTAGAACTTCGCAGCTGATCATGTTGTTGCTTCTCTTGTTCCAGCCAAGTATCGCAGCGCTCTGGCTGACCCTAACTGCATAGTAGACGAGTTTCAGGCTCTGGTTGATAATGGTACTTGCATCCTGGTGCTAATGTGGTGATAGGGAAGTGGATTTATAAGCACAAGTTTCATTCAGATGGCTCTTTGCGTGTCATAAGGCTTGATGGGTTGTCCGTGGTTTCTCTGAGCAGCATGGCATTGATTATGATGAGATCTTCAGTCCGGTTGTCAAGCGGGCGACTATCAAGACTGTTCTTAGTGTTGTTGTTTCTCGCCACTGGCTGATTCGTCGGCTTGATGTGAACAACGCCTTTCTCCATGGAAATCTTGATGAAATAGTGTACTGCTAGTAGCCTCCTGGATTTGTTGATCCATCTCATCCAGATTATGTCTGTCTTCTGGAGAAGTCGCTTTATGGATTGAAGCAGGCTCCCCCGTGCATGGTACCAGCGGTTTGCTGTTTATATTCGACAGTTGGGCTTTGTTCCTTCAGTTTCTAACACCTTGTTTGTCTACAAGGAAGGCTCTAGCACCGCTTATCTGCTTTTATATGTCGATGACATTGTTCTCACTGCTTCATCTACAGAGCTGCTTCATTCTATCATTGGGCACCTTCACACAGAGTTTGCTATGACTAAACTGTTGGTGATATGCCCAAGAGCCCATCATCACAATACGGTTTAAAGGCCCAAGTGGATATTGATCCAAGAGGGATTAGGGTTACTAATGGGCCTATGAGATAGAAGCCCATTAGTACGCCCTATATATATGAGGAAGGGGCTAGGGGGGCGATGACCTGAGCCGCGCCACCTCCCTAGCCGCCGCCCCTCCCTCTCTCTCGGCCGCCGCCCTTGCCGTGCGTGCGGTGCTAGCACACCGACGCCCGGCGTTTCATCCCCGTACGTGTGGACTCCGTGGAGGCGCTGCTGCGACTGCTGCGCTGATCGGCTGCTGGGATCAAGTACGAGGAGCTCGGTTCGTGGGACGTGATCGACTACTTCCTCTACATCGACGCGCGACTTCTTCCGCTGCGCTGCGCGTCTAGTGGTAATGATCTATGATCTTCTACTCGCAAGTATCTTGGGTTTATGCGGTAGTGATGCTAGCGTAGCCTACCCGTTTCCCTACAGTGGTACCAGAGCCATCTTGCGTAGTTTTTGGTCTGGATCTTTTGCATATAGGCGATATGTTGTTGTAGTAGATTGGATCTATTACTTTTGCACGGTTTGATTAGATCAATTGGTCATAAGGGGTTAAAACTGGAGCGAGTTGATTGCGCGGCATATGACAAAAGATTAGTTTGTGTTCTTTCTCTGTTATGCATACGACATGTCCCTACCGGCTGGAATCACCATCGGGACTAACTGTGTGCATAGTCAGCAGATTGAACCAACAGATCAAGGTCATGTGTAGATGCAGTCTTCTCAAGTGCAAAGTTTGCACGGTCAAGGTGATTGACCTAGTGAAAATTGAGGCATTATGAATGGCTCGGATTTGAGGTGATGCGATCACTCTGATGAGATTTTCATAGGGATTCCATAGATGCGATCACTCGGACCGCCGTTGCTTTCTCGCTGTAGCGGCTTCCCAAGCGCTACTTTAGTAGAACACGTCGTACGCCTAACTTGTTTTTGCAGGGTGTGATGTGAATGGTATGGCCTCAATGTCATGTGATGATGTATGTGATGATTTGTGCGGCCTGCGTGTCGCAAGTTAACACAACCGGGTTGAGGTTGCACCATTATTGTATAACGACCTGCGTGTCGACTTGTGATGTTTGAATCCTCATGTAATTATTTCACTAGCTATTAGATGTAGTAGCTTAGTATCTTTTCATGGAGGTTTCAATCATGATGGCGATGATGATCACCACAAGACAGGACGGATGGCAATGGAGGTCACCTTGGAGCCATGGCGATGGAGCCCATTGTGATGCAAGAGGCCATACTATTCACAATATAATATGATTATATGCCTGTGATGTTTATTTTCCTGTCATACTATTCTTTCATGCTTTTACATATGGTGGATGCTTTAATCATGATAGAATAGCTTCCCTCAGAAAAGTTTGAGTTTTTGATGCCTTTTACCAATAGCTGCACCTATAAATTTTGATCGTTGTGTGGTAGGTTTACCAAAGTAGAGTACCCTCAGCTATCACTTTTGTATAGGGTGGATGTCGGACATTCACAAGCATAGTATTGGTTTACTCAGCAAAGCTATCAAAACAGTTTTGGGCTTTAAGGCATAGGGTTGGGGCCGGGGCATTGGATGCCACCCAACAAACAAGAGTCGCATAGAGATGTGATTAGTAATTTGTTACTTACCTGTATCACTACCTTTCTAGCCGTGATGCTAAAGCTCACTAGAATTTTAGTGATTATGGATCTTGAACCACTATATGTCATTAGAGGGAAGATGACTTTGATATAGTAGGTTGTCTTTTGTTAAATCGGTTAATGAAAGTCTTTACATAAACTTAGTGCTGAAATCTTGCTTTACTTTAATGTTGTAGATCATGTCTGCCAGTAACAATTCCGCTTTCAATTTGCGTTCTGTTCTTGAGAAAGAAAAGTTGAATGGAACAAACTTTATTGATTGGTACCGCAATCTGAGAATTGTTCTCAGACAAGAGAAAAGGAGTATGTTCTTGAGCAGCCATATCCTGATGATCTCCCTGACAATGCAACTGCTGCTGATCGCAGAGCTTATGAGAAGCACTGCAATGACTCACTTGATGTCAGCTGTCTGATGCTCGCCACCATGTCCCCTGATCTGCAGAAGCAGTATGAGCATGCAGATGCTCATACCATGATCGAGGGGCTGCATGGGATGTTTCAGAACCAAGCCAGGACTGAGAGGTTCAATATCTCAAAGTCCTTGTTTGCGTGCAAGCTGGCAGAAGGTAGCCTAGTCAGTCCTCATGTGATCAAAATGATTGGTTACATTGAGATTTTGGATAGACTTGGTTCTGAACTTCACCAAGACTTGGCTACTGATGTTATTCTCCAGTCGCTCCCGGCGAGCTATGAGCCTTTTATCATGAACTTTCAGATGAATGGCTTGGATAAAACATTGAGTTGCATGGGATGCTAAAAACAGCAGAGGAGAGCATTAAGAAGAATCCCAATCATGTGATGATGATTCAGAAGGGGAACAAAAGAGGAAGCGTTGGACGCCTCCTAATCCCAAAGGTAAAGGCAAGGAAAAGAGTTCCGGTGGTGAGTCCTCGGGCTCTAAGCTAAAGCCAGCACCTAAGGCCAAATCTGGCCCTACTTCTGAAGATGAATGCTTCCACTGTCATGAAAAGGGACATTGGTCTAGTAACTGCAAGAAGTACTTGGAAGAAAAGAAGAAGAAGAAGGGAAGTGAGACTTCCACTTCAGATATAAATGTTATAGAAATAAATATTGCATTATCATCTAGTGAATCATGGGTGTTTGATACTGGATCGATGATTCACACTTGCAAATCGTTGCAGGGTCTAAGTGAGACTAGAAGATTTGCAAGAGGCGAGTTGGACGTTCGGGTCGGCAATGGCGCAAAGGTTGCGGTGTTGGCGGTCGGCACCTACCACTTGTCTCTACCCTCCGGATTAGTTTTGGAATTAAATAATTGTTATTGCATTCCTGCTTTGAGCAAGAACATTATTTCTTCTTCATGTTTGGAAGAAGTTGGTGATTTTAAGATTGTAATTGAGAACAAACGTTGTTCTATCTTTTGCAATGGTATTTTTTATGCTCATTGTCCATTGGTGAATGGATTATATGTTCTTGATCTTGAGGATAAATCTGTCTGTAACATTAATACTAAGAGGCTTAGACCAAATGATTTGAATCCCACTTTTATTTGGCATTGTCGCTTAGGTCATATAAATGAGAAGCGCATTGAACAACTCCATAAAGATGGATTGTTAAGCCCATTTGATTTTGAATCATTTGACACATGTAAGTCTTGTTTGCTTGGAAAGATGACCAAAGCGTCTTTCACTGGTCAGAGTGAGAGGGCGAGTGACTTGTTGGGACTTGTACATACCGATGTATGTGGACCAATGAGCTCAATAGCCAGAGGTGGTTTTCAGTACTTCATTACTTTCACTGATGACTTTAGTAGATATGGCTATATCTACTTAATGAGGCACAAGTCTGAATCGTTTGAAAAGTTCAAAGAATTTCAGAATGAAGTACAAAATCAATTAGGCAAGACAATTAAATTTCTGCGATCTGATCGTGGAGGAGAATATTTGAGCCTTGAATTTGGTGATCATTTGAAGCAATGTGGAATTATTCCGCAGCTAACTCCGCCCGGAACGCCTCAATGGAATGGGGTATCCGAACGGAGGAACCGAACCTTGTTGGACATGGTTAGGTCCATGATGAGCCAAGCTGATCTTCCATTGTCATTTTGGGGTTATGCTCTTGAAACTGCTGCGTTCACACTGAATAGGGTTCCAAGTAAGTCTGTTGAGAAGACACCATATGAGATATGGACTGGGAAGCGTCCCGGATTATCTTTTCTCAAAGTTTGGGGATGTGAGGCTTATGTCAAACGTTTGATGTCAGATAAGCTCACTCCAAAGTCAGACAAATGTTTCTTTTTGGGGTATCCTAGGGAAACCAAAGGATATTATTTTTACAATAAGGCGGAAGGCAAAGTGTTTGTCGCTCGCAATGGTGTTTTCTTAGAAAAGGAGTTTCTCTCAAAAGGATTTAGTGGGAGCAAGGTGCAACTTGAAGAAATTCAGGAAACACCCGAAACTGTTTCAGCACCCACTGAAGATCCACGGGATGTGCAAGATGTTGCACAACCCGTAGTTGAGGCACCAGCCCCACGAAGGTCTATAAGGGCACGTCGCGCTACTGACAAGCTCAACCTCCTTATTACGGAGGAGCGCCACGTATTATTGATGGAAAATGATGAGCCCTTGACCTACAAAGAAGCAATGATGGGACCCGACTCCGACAAATGGCTTGAAGCCATGGAATCCGAGTTAAAATCCATGCATGATAATCAAGTTTGGAACTTGGTCGATCAGATTGACAGTGTAAGACCTGTCGATTGTAAGTGGATTTTTAAGAAAAAATTAGACATGGATGGAAATGTTCACATCTATAAGGCACGATTGGTGGCGAAAGGTTTCCGACAAATTCAAGGTGTTGACTATGAGGAAACCTTTTCGCCCGTTGCAATGCTAAAGTCTGTTCGGATTCTCCTAGTAATTGCCGCATATTATGACTATGAGATATGGCAAATGGATGTCAAAACCGCTTTCCTTAATGGACATCTAAGTGAGGATGTATATATGACACAGCCTGAAGGTTTTGTCGATCCTAAAAATGCTGGGAAAATATGTAAGCTTCAGAGGTCCATCTATGGATTGAAGCAAGCATCTCGGAGTTGGAATATTCGTTTTGATGAAGTAGTCAAAGGGTTTGGCTTCATCAAGAATGAAGATGAGCCTTGTGTTTACAAAAAGGCTAGTGGGAGCGCACTTGTGTTTCTGGTCCTATATGTGGATGACATATTACTGATCGGAAATGATATTCCAATGCTTGAAGCCGTTAAAACCTCATTGAAAAAGAGTTTTTCGATGAAGGATTTAGGAGAGGCGGCTTATATTCTGGGTATTAGGATCTATAGAGATAGATCAAAAAGGCTAATTGGATTGAGCCAAGACACGTACATTGACAAGATACTGAATCGGTTCAATATGCAAGATTCCAAGAAAGGTTTCTTGCCAATGTCACATGGCATTACTCTAAGCAAGAGTCAGTGTGCTACGACACCTGATGAGCAAAAGAGGATGAGTACGATTCCTTATGCTTCAGCCATAGGGTCGATCATGTATGCTATGCTTTGCACGCGCCCAGATGTTTCCTTTGCTCTAAGTGTTACGAGCAGGTATCAGTCAGATTTCGGTGAACCTCACTGGACAATTGTAAAGAGTATCCTTAAGTACTTGAGAAGAACTAAGGATATGTTCCTAATATTTGGAGGCGAAGATGAGCTCCTTGTAAAGGGTTACACCGATGCTAGTTTTCAAACAGACAAAGATGACTCCAAATCGCAATCCGGTTTTGTTTTCTGCCTCAATGCTGGGGCAGTGAGCTGGAAGAGTTCCAAGCAAGATACAGTGGCTGATTCGACGACAGAGGCCGAGTATATTGCAGCTTCCGAAGCTGCAAAAAAAGCTGTTTGGATCAGAAAGTTTGTTTCTAACTTGGGTGTTGTTCCTAGTGCGTCCAGTCCAGTGGACCTCTATTGTGATAATAGTGGTGCCGTTGCACTAGCAAAGGAGCCTAGAACAACTAAGAAGTCCAGACATATACTGCGAAAGTATCACCTCATCCGTAACTTTGTTGAGAGAGGTGATGTGAAGGTTTGCAAGGTGCACACGGATTCAAACGTTGCTGATCCGTTGACGAAGCCTCTCCCACAATCAAAGCATGAGGCGCACATGAGATCTATGGGTATTAGATACTTACATCAGTGATTCTAGTGTGCGTGGGAGATTTTGTGTCATGAGTATGTTTATGTAATGATAAATAATTGTTATTTGTTTCATGGATGATTATTTTACATTGATTATCAAGTATGTGACTTGTTCGTGAAACTCTTTGTTGAAAATGATATGATTCTAAATTATCCCTAGTTTATGTCGTTGTGTGGGACAACAACGACGTTGAGACTAGCACATGCATTAATTGATTATCATGTTTCACGGATCATGGATATGGAGATATCGGATTAATGATGTGGACACATGTTGGTGAACATGGTGTTGGATTGACCCACTCCAAGACAATGTTGGGATTGTTATTTTGTATGTGCCATCAGTTGTTCTTGAGTGTTATACCTACTGAATCCTTAGACCTGAGATCGCCATTGTTTCTCACTGTGTGTAGTGGTGCATCTTGGGGCTGCTAAACGCTACTCTGTGACTGGGTAGTTACAAAAGCAGCTTACAGGTATGTCATGAAACATGGAATGGGATGTGAGCGGATCAAGATGGAATTTGCCCCTCCTAGATAACGGGAGAGATATCTCTGGGCCCCTCGAGATAGTTGGATTTGAAAGTGCATGGCCATGCCAAAGTGATTAAAGAGTTAATCATGATGACTAAAGGTTAGTTATGAATAGAATCCACTATTAGATCGAGAGAATGGTCGAGCTATCACAAAGGTGGCACGCATCTCGCTTTGAGCTTGACTGGTATCGTGTGGCAAAGGGATCGGTGTATGAGTATATCTATGGTTCGGCCGATATGATCTTTATGTGTATTTGTGAGTCACTATGCCCTGCTAGGTGCCGCTATTGACTTGTGATTCGGAAATGATTTCCGATCACGACCACCTACACATGAACCTAACGGGTCACACACTTAAGGGGTTTGGAATGTTGGAAAGCTTGCATGTATGATTGTCTCTAGTGCAAGTGGGAGATTGTTGGTGATATGCCCAAGAGTCCATCATCACAATACGGTTTAAAGGCCCAAATGGATATTGATCCAAGAGGGATTAGGGTTACTAATGGGCCTATGAGATAGAAGCCCATTAGTACGCCCTATATATATGAGGGAGGGGCTAGGGGGGCGATGACCTGAGCCGCGCCACCTCCCTAGCCGCCGCCCCTCCCTCTCTCTCGGCCGCCGCCCTTGCCGTGCGTGCGGTGCTAGCACACCGACGCCCGGCGTTTCATCCCCATACGTGTGGACTCCGTGGAGGCGCTGCTGCGACTGCTGTGCTGATCGGCTGCTGGGATCAAGTACGAGGAGCTCGGTTCGTGGGACGTGATCGACTACTTCCTCTACATCGACGCGCGACTTCTTCCACTGCGCTGCGCGTCTAGTGGTAACGATCTATGATCTTCTACTCGCAAGTATCTTGGGTTTATGCGGTAGTGATGCTAGCGTAGCCTACCCGTTTCCCTACATAAATTGGCTGATCTTCATCATTTTCTTAGGATTTCTATCACAGGCAGCTCTGATGGATTATTTCTGTCTCAGCGACAGTATGCTTTGGACCTACTTCAGCGCGCCGATATGAGCAAGTGCCACTCCACCTCGATGCTTGTTGATAGTAAGTCCAAGCTGTCAGCTACAGATGGTCCTCCGATTGACGATCCTTCTGAGTACAAAAGCATTGCGGGTGCCCTGCAGTATCTCACCCTGACTCGTCCAGATCCAGCTTATGTCATTCAGCAAGTCTGCTTGTTCAGGCACGATCCTCGAGAGCCACACCTTGTGCTCATCAACGCATTCTTCGCTATGTGAAGGGTACACTGTCGCCAGGTCTTCACATTGGTGCTGGTTGTGTGGACACTCTCACCGCATATTCACGTGCAAACTGGGCTAGTTGTCTGACTCCAGGTGTCCTACCTCTGGCTGCTACATGTATCTCGGTGCCAACCTAGTGTCTTGGTCCTCTAAACACCAGACAACTGTCTCTCGCTCCAGTGCCGAGGCGGAGCACAGGGTAGTTGCACATGTTGTGGCAGTGTTGTTGGCTGTGCCAGTTGCTTCAGGAGCCTCACATTCCCCTCTCCACAGCTATTGTTGTCTATTGTGACAATGTTAGCGATGTTTACATGATGGCCAATGCTGTCCATCACCATCGCAAAAAGCACATTGAGATTGATATCCACTTTGTTCGTGAGAAGGTGGCTTTGGGGCAAGTTCGAGTGTTGCATGTACCGTCCTCCCATCAGTATGCAGACATATGACCAATGATCTCCCTGTACAGTTGTTTACAAACTTTAGGACTAGTCTTGGTGTCCGCCAAGCTCCCCATGCGACTACGGGCAGGTATTAGATAGCTATTGTTGTATATGGCTTGTATTGAGTTTACTTGTACTCTTATATATAGCAGCTATTCTACAACCTAGGTGTAGCAGTTTATTCTACACCAATAGCTAAATTGAGTAGAATTACTGAACAACTTTTCAGTAATTCAGTAATCGACGAGCTATTATTGAACATTGTTCAGTAATTTGGCAAATTTAGTTCAGTATTTTGACAATTATTTTTACTAGTAATAGAAGGTGTAAAATAACACTCTACACCTAGGGTGTAGAATAGCATTACCGGTGCCTCAAAGTTAGCAAACTTCTTGCCCCCAAACCGCCGAGATGGCTGCCATAACATTAACTTTGATTATCTGCCAATAGACCCTATAGAATTTGCCATTAAAACTATCGGGGCCTAGAGCTTTACAAGAAGGTAAGGAATTGATAGTTTTCCAAACTTCCTCTTCAGCAAAAGATGCATCTAGCTCAGTTAAATCCAGATTCGGCCTCTTCAGCTCAGCCAAGTTCACAGTCACTTCTCGTTCAAGGCTTTCACCTAGTAGGTTTCTATAAAAATCAAAAATTAGTGTAGCTTCAGAAACATACTTTACAGGACAAGCTTGTAGCGGTATCTCGTTTCTTGGAACAGGTGGCGAAGGATTTTTTTTGCCCGGGCACATGGGTGGCGGTCTAGTTTTAGGATTGACAGTCATTAGTGTCGAAGGCTCTTTGTCAAACTCTTTAAGGCTGTATGTCAGTTAGGCAAATGTTGGGAAAATTTCAAGACGATGTATCACCTTGATGTATTGTGCTTGAAATCAATAAAATTTCCCTTTTCAAAAAAAAATCAAAAATGTTTTGTACCTTCTCTTCATGCTACGTGAGTATTATCCCATCATCATTCATAAGTTTACTGATAAAATTCTTCCGTTTCCGATTGTAGAGAATTGGGAAAACATCACACCCTAAGGAGGGGAAGTGACCTCTATTATATATTGTCGTATAGGCTTGGAGTACAAGTAAACTCAATACAAGGAAATACAATAATATATCTCTAATACCCGCTCGTAGTCGCAGGCAGAGCTAGACGAAGACCAAGACTAGTCCTAAAGTCAGTGTACAATTGGACAGAAAGTCCTTTAGTCATGATATCAGCATACTGATGAGAAGACGGGACATGCATGACCCGAATCTCTCCTAAGGCCACCTTCTCGTGAACAAAATGAATATTGATCTCGATGTGCTTCGTAGGACGATGGTGGACTTCATTAGCAGACATATACACAACACTAACGTTGACACAGTAAACAACGGTAGCCTTGGCGAGGGTAAGGTGAATCTCTTGAAGTAACTGAGACAACAACACTCAGCGACCACATGTGCAACTGCCCTGTATTAAGCCTCAGCACTGGAACGAGAATCTGTAATCTGGGGTTTGGATGACCATGACACCAGATTATCACCAAAATAAACACAGTAACCTGAGGTCGAATGTCGGGAATCAGTACATCCAGCCCAATCAGCATCAGAGTATGATGTGAGAGGTGTCGACAGGACCGACGCCTAAGTGAAGACCAACGTTTAGAGTGCCCTTGACATAACGCAAAACCTGCTTGACGAGTGCAAGATGCGCCTCCCGGGGATCATGCATAAACAAGCAGACTTGCTGAACAGCATAGGCCAAATCAAGACGAGTCAGAGTGAGATACTGCAGTGCACCAACAATACTCCTGTAATCTGAAGAATCTACAACCAAAGGACCATCTGTAATAGACAACTTAGACTTGCTATCAACTGGCGTCAAGGTAGAGTGACACTCGCTCATACCGTCGTGCTGTAGCAAATCCAAAGCATACTGTCGCTGAGATAAAAATAATCCATCCGAAGAATAGGTGAGAAAAATCCACAGAAAGTGATGTAGATCACCCAGATCAATCATAGCAAACTCTGCATGAAGACGGCCAATGATGGAATGAAGCCAATCTGTCGACAAAGCAGAGAGAACAATATCATCGACGTACAAGAGCAGGTAAGCAGTGCTAGCGCCATCTTGTAGACAAACAAGAAAGTGTCGGAGACCGAAGGAACAAACCCCAACCGACAAATATAGGTAGCAAACCGCTGGTACCAAGCACGAGGAGCCAGCTTCAACCCATAAAGCGACTTTTGCAGAAGATAGACATGATCGGGATGCAAAGGATCAACAAAATCAGGAGGCTGCTAGCAGTAAATTGCCACATCAAGCTACCCATGCAGAAAAGCATTCTTTACATCAAACTGACGGATCGGCCAATGGTGAGATGCAACAATACTTAGAACAGTACGAATGGTTGCAAGTTTGACCACTAGACTGAATGTCTCATCATAATCAATGTCGTGCTGCTGAGAAAAATCATGTACAACCCATCGAGCTTTATTACACGCAAGAGGACCATCTAAGTGGTATTTGTGCTTGAAAATCCACTTGACGGTAACCACATTAGCCCCCAGGAGGCTGAGGAACGCCAAGTACCATTATAAACCAGAGCATGGACCTCATCTGCCATGGCTTCTCGCCAATTGGGATTCGCAAAGGCGCTGCGATAATTGGCTGGAACAGGAGAAGCAACAAAACGATCAGCGGACAAATTCTTGTAATTAACTGGCTGAATTGTACCAGACCGGAGTCAAGTGATGCGGCGAAGAATCAGCGGTGGAGGAGAACCACTCATCGGATGGCGAGTAGGATCAAGAGGTGGAAGCTCTCGAGTAAAAGCACCTGGAGACTGTGCCGGAAGAGGACCAAGGTAATGGCCCCAATGCTGCGGTAATGGAAGCTCACAAAGTGGTCAACTAGGTGGTGTGGGCGTAGAATCTGGAGCAGGTGCAGCAACCGGTCGACAGTTGTAGACCTGACCGAAGCGGCCAGGAGGAACAACCAGAGCTGCTGCTGCTGCTGGCGGCTCGAGAACTGGTGCAGGGCGAGGAGCAGCAACATCTGCGGCGTCAGGATGCAGCCCGCTCGGCACTACTGCTGCTGGCTTAGAAGCTGGCGCAGGAACAGGCGGTGTCCCGCCCGTAGCAGAGGAAGCCGAAGGACCGGACGGGGCACGAGACCACGCCCACCCAGTCTTGAAAAAGTCGAGGGTCCAGGTGGGGGTACAAAACCGCTCCCACCAGCCGTCGAGGGCGGTTGCTCAACGTCTAAGGAAGACGGAGCATCTGTAGGAGGGCCACCAGCTGCATGATTAGTAGAACAAAGTACAATATCCAAGTTGTCACCGAGTAGAAAATCGAAGGAGCTGGGGGGAAGGGGTGTTATGTCTCGCGAGCAAAGGGAAACACAGACTCATTAAACACAACATGTTGAGATATAATGATCCGACGCGTGGAAAGGTCGAGGCAGCGATATCCCTTATGATCCGAATGATACCCCAAGGCACAGGCAGTCGATCGCGGTTCTAGTTTGTGTGGAGAAGTAGCCTGTAAATTGGGATAACACAAACAGCCGAAGACCCGTAAGTGATCATAAGTGAGGTAGGAATGTGAAGGCGGAAATAGGGAATCGCATTTCGGATGGAGGAAGGGCACCGGTTGAGCAAGTATGTGGCTGCAGCTATAGCCTCGGCCCAGTAACTAGGCGGCATGGCTGCATGGATGAGGAAAGTGCGCACTGAATTATTAAGCGTTCGAAGAATGCGTTCGGCCTTGCCATTCTGTGGTGAGGTGTATGGGCATGAAAGGTGGAAAACAATGCCATTGGCGGGGAGGGAGGAGTGCATGGCGCGATTGACAAACTTACTCCCATTACCGGCTTGGAAGCACTTAACGGGAAGGCAGAACTGTGTGCGGGCATAAGCAATAAAGTCGACGATACGCTGATGTACAACGGATTTATGCTTAAGCGGGAATGTCCAACACTAGTGCGTAAAATCATCTAGCAAAACCAGATAATAAAAGCAACTAGTAAAACTAGCAACCGGTGAGGTCCAGACATCACAATGAACTATTTCAAACGGAGAAGTTTGTGACGTAGAAGCAGTAAAAGGAAGGGCGCATGCTTGTGAAGCTGACAGGCATGACAAAGCAAGCAATCTACTTTATTATATGAAACTAAATTGTTCTGTTTTAAAGTAGCTAAGACTGCTGGACCGGGATGACCAAGGCGATGGTGCCACAAGGATGAAGAGACTGCAATGAGGGCTTGTGCGGCAGCGGGGCGGCTGATGAGATGGTGTAGAGGTAGCCGACACTATCACAGCAAAGGATCACTCGTCGCGTCTTGATGTCCTTAAGAGAAAAACCAGAAGCGTCAAACTCGATAGAACAATGATTACCGCAAGTGAATTGACGAACTAAAAGTAAGTTGCGAACTATTGAAGGGACGATAAGAATGTTGTTCAAAACAAATTTAGACGTATCTGTGGAAAGGACTGAGGAACCTCAGGATGTGACAGGGATATGTGCACCATTGTCTACGGTAATCGAAGAATGAGCAACTAGGAGGCGAGAGAGAATAATACCTTCGGAGGAGTGCATGTGTGTGGAAGCACCAATGTCCATCACCCATGCATTGCCCTCAAGCGCCATCTGCAGAAGAGCGGCGATCAGACCAGCTTGATGCCATAAGGACTGAGCTGGTGCCTGAACTGAGCTAAGCGCCACGTGAGTCTAAGGCGGACCAAGGAGGCCCTGACCGCCGCGCTAGGGCTGTCCTACTGTGGTACCACTGCTACCGCCACCCTGTGTGCCCCATCGATTGATGCAAATCCATGGGCCGTTAGGGTTAGGCCCGCAAAGTGGCTGCTGCCGCTGGCAGCCGTTAGAGCGCCTGCCCCTTCGACGGCACTACTGCTACTGACCGCCCTGCTGCTGTGGTGGACGCAGCTGCGGCTGCTGCTGTGGTGGACGCGGCTGCGGTTGCTGCCGTGGCTGCTACTTAGGGGAAGACGAAGATGACGACAACTGGCAGGAGGCACCGCATCCGGATGAGGAGACGACTAGGGCTGTAGATGCAGCGACCTTCACCTGGTTAGCCAGGCGCAACTCCTAAAGGGCGAGGCGATCGACAGCCTTGGAGAAGGTCATGCCGGCCTCGCTGATCTCGCCAATGGAGTAGAGCGGATTGGTGCCGCTAAGAAGGTTGAGCACCATCTCGAAATCAGCGACAGGTTTTTCGACTCGGCCGCCTTCTTCATGGCTTTGGCGTACTTGTCGACGGACATATCCCTTTGAGTCAGCGTGTGGAACGCATGGCTCAGGAAGATGGCACGGGGGGCTTTGTCCGCCTGGAAGTGGTTGACGATGGTGACCCAAAGCTCCCGCTCCGCCTGATTGGCGGCCATATGAAGTCGAGAACGTCGTCGGAGACAAAAGCATAAAGCCAACTGCGGACAGCACAGTCGGCCTCATTCCAAGCATCGGTGCGCAGATCAGGGGGAGGCATGCCGTTGATGTGACGGAGGAGGCCGAACTTGCCGCACATCGCCTCGAAGAAGTTGCTCCACTTGGTGTAGTTGGGGGAGCGGAGTTCCAGCTTGATGGGATCGTGCGACTGGACAGAGACGGCGGCGTAGGTGACCATGGAGATCGGCGGAGTCTGGTTGTCGTCGACGAAGAGAGAGGCGATGCCGTCGACGAAGGAATCACCATTGTCAGTGGTGTCACCGGCGTTGGTGGAGGCACTGGTGACACAGGACATCAACAAATGCGATCTGCTAGAGGGGGGGGGGCGGTCTGGCCAAAGGATGGAGGCGCAGGGAGTGCGCCCTAGATGGGCGGCGTAGGGAGGAAGGTTGCCGCGGCCTGGAGAAGGCGGCGGCAAGAGGTGGGTAGGCGCGCATGCAGGGGATGCATGCGCGAGCTAGGGCAGCGGAGGGGAGGGAGGCGCACGGCCGGCCCTAGAGATTGGCTCGGACTCGTGATATGTAGAGAATTCGAAAAACACCACACACCCTAAGGAGGGGGGGCTCTATTATATATTGTCGTATAGGCTTGGAGTACAAGTAAACTCAATACAAGAAAATACAACAATGCATCTCTAATACCAGTCCGAGCATGAGAATGGAAGAGGGTTGTATTAGCATCTCCTTTGCTGAGCCAAGTGATGCGAGAGCGACCTCGGGCTATGGTATGCTGAAGAGATGAGAGGGCCAGGCAGTGAAGCTTAAGTTTGTTCCGCAGCCAAAGCTCAAGTCTGGAGAGAGTTCGGTACAAGATAAAGTCTGCACCAAACTTATGGGTCTGTAGTCTTTGATGCAAGTAGCGCCAAGGTAAACCAGAAACCAACATATTTACACTCCCCTATTAAAGTAAGTTTACAGAGTTTAGTGAGCTGCAATCAAAGATAATTTTAGAATCTGTCAGGGCAGCAAGGATTAATCAACGATGCTACCTAGAGTAGTTAATTCAAGTGATGAATTAATCCTTGTCTATCTTACGCACTGAAGATTTTTTTCTTGAACACCCAGGAGAGCTGTATTACATTGTACTAATAGGAGAAACACATTGAAGAATTAAAAAATGGTTTTCGACTTAACAAGAAAATGTACCATACTCCCATTAGGGACAGTTTTTCGAGATGGTTTGATGCAAAGTAACGCCTTAAAGATCAGTATTAGTGTAAATGGGTACCATACATCTTATCAGACAATGTCTTCCGAATCCCATTGAGAGCAACTTTCTGGAACTTCAGATTTCCCTCTATCACATTCAGTAAATCTGTTTCAGCAGCTGTTTGAGAAGTTAAAAACAGATTACTGAATGCAAAGCCGAAGAGAATTTAAAAGCTCAATATTAAGATCATTTAGAATGAGATATATGCAACAGAGAGACAAATGGCATTTCAAATACAACAATTCAGAATACTTCATTATCAACAAATAAGAACTAAAAAGATTCAATGCAATGGAGAACAGAAGTGGCTCATTCTTTTTTCATTTGTTGTGGGCATAATTGAACCATTTTATCATCCCTTCTATAATAGAAAGACATGGATCCCCAACATTGTTAGATAGAAAAGAGAAGAGGCTGATTCAAGTCCAGAAATTCTTACAGTCAGCCCTAGTTCTCTAAGAATAAACATGATTCATCTAAATGTTGATGCCATTAGCTTTGGATTTCTTATTTACATGGGAACTTGTATATGATGACATGAATGCGATGATATTTTGATCATCAAAGGGTAAACAGCACTGAGAATGACTGGCAGTAAGATGAGCAGAGTATAAATAAGATAAGTGAATTACAATGACAAAGTAGATTAGTTCATACTCATTGTGCTGCAAACAATAGCAGTGTGACTTACATGGCCAAAGGAAAGTTGACCAGCAATGAGAAAAGATATAAGGTACAGAACTGAATTAACAAAATATTTCAATACTGAAAATGGAAACCAAAGGCAATAATTACCAGCCACTTGGATAAGGCCATTGAGTTCAAACTCAGCAACAGATACTTCTTTCAGTAACACAGACTCCTTGTCAATATAGTCTTTTTCTGTTTCAGAATGTTTCACTATTTCTGATTCTATTTCCCTGGTCCTTTCTATATTTTGTTCAATCTCCTCATTGACCTAATTCAAAGAGTAAATCAAAACATAAGCATGTTAAACATCACAAGAAGTTGAATATGAAATGCATGCCAATTTACACGACTTGGTAAATAGAAAGTTCAGCTCTCCGCAACCGAATCATGACATCAGTTAATCAGTTCACCACCAGATCAGCATGTACCACATAGACCACCTTTATATCATGCCAATTTCATATTTTTGTAGCATGTGCAAACCTTCTGATGATTTATCATAAAGGTGAAGGCCCCGTCATCCATGACAGCAGTTTTACATTGTGTTCACAAAACTTCAGTGGCAAGACATTCCATCTAAAGCATAACATAATTCTACACATGTGAAATATAATCACCCAGGAAGACATAATACACAGTACAAGAATGAGGCAAGATTTGGTGCCCAACCAATCAAATGCACCATACACATGATAGTCAACACTTTGACCATCCATTCCACATATATAATTTTTTACCTGTTGCAGTTCGTAATTTATTCATCAACTCCCCAGAGATTTATGTTAGTTCGTCAATAAAATAAATAGAAACTAGATGGTGGAGCCACGTATTTTTCATTTAAAAACACATTCTTGTAAATAACAAGCATATTAATGTGACCCTCAAGGTCATGTCCCTCGAATGCAGAATCGAAGTCTATGACATGACACCAATCAGATTTTGAGCAGAAAACTGGATGTTGTAGCAGCATCAGAATACTGGAAATTAGTACAACTTAAGTGACAAAGTAACAGGTAGCATCCACCCAAAGTACCAAGGGCCGTAAAAAATTTACTGACAACAATTGAAAACATATCAGCAAATCAGCTTAGCTGAACTCACGCAAAAGTATGTACTCTCAATTCTCAAATAAATACCAATTGAGACATTGAGTAGCTACCGCAAGCTTCTACCAACCAGTTTCTATGCAACTCGCGTCGGTCCGAAATCGAAACCCTAATATGGTTGTAACTCGCCGTGGGGGATGCCTGGAGGACCCCAGGATAGGCCATTCATCCATGTGGAGACCAGCTGATGCCGATTGAGGCGGCGCGGCGACGACACTGCCCCCAATCACTTAGTTCTAGACCGAGTAGCAACAACAGAAGCAAACTACTGTACGGGTCAGAGGAGGTTCGTGGATTCTGGACCTTGTCGAGCATGTCCTTGAGGGAGGAGATGTGGCGGAGGATGGCGCCGGAGTCCTCCGCCATTTTGGAAACCCGCCGCTGCAGCGGCGCCCCAGGAGAGCCGAACTGAGCTCTCGGCGTCTTGAGAGATGATTTATGTTTTCCGAAAAAAATCTACATACCCTCCCACCTATCAGACAGACTACTTAACTCGCGACATATAAAATCGGATATTCTACGTCCCAATCTTTTCAAAATCGGACAAATAATCCCCGAGTGATTTTGAACGGTGGCTTTATATTTTACTTTTTCATCTATTTCTAATCAATCATCCAAAAATCATAGAAAAATCATAAAATAAAAAAATCTAATTTTGTTGAGGTCCGCATGATCAAAACTACATGATCAACATATAATATGGTATGTTTTAATACAATTTTTTATGTAGATGTTTACCTATTTTTTCTATGAACTCTTTTACAATGGTTGGTGGTGCCTCTTGGTATCTCTTTGTGCCTCCTCAAAAATGATTAATTTAATTAATTTGAGGGGCGGAAGGGCACTGTGGTAATTCGCCACCCCCCCCAAACCCCACGCCCCCCTCCTCCTGGCACCAAACACATGCGCCAGGCAACTGTCCTGCCTCACCCGGTCTCCCATGGCGAATCGTCGCCGCCGCCGCCGCACCCTTCCCTTGGCCCCGCCCTCGCTCTTTGCGTCGACCGCCCTTCCCTCACTCTCGCCGCTAAAGGTCGTCGCCCTACTCCGTGCGGGTAGGGTTTGGACGCCGCCGGTTGTGTTCCCTACTACATTGCCTCCTGCGCCTGCTTCGTCAGCCGACAGCTGCCCCGTGTTTGATCATCTAGCCAAAGGTACTTGGACGTCGCCTCCTCTTGTTGTGTGCCTTGTTTCATGATCAGATGATATCTTGCTCAAGATGGTATTCGATGATTGTAGCGAAATTTTTTGTTTGTAATCTGCATTCTCAAGTGACAGTAATTATACCTCCTGCATATGTAAGAATTGTAACCCTTCATATGTTTTTTCCATTAATGTATATGCCTCAATCTGATTCGCTTCTTGAAACCCTTCTTCAGATTAGTGTCCTACATATTTGTGCATCACAACAACAAAATGTTATTAGCACATTTTATATACAGTGGTCTACAATATAAATATTTTGTCTGTCATCATCCTCTCAGCAGTCTAACTTGTATAACTTCACAGTGCTAACATGGCTGTAATAATATTGTTCACTTTATGTAATTGGTCTGCATTGTACATACATCTCAAAGTTTACTGGTTTTACTTTTTACTAGTTCTGCTGCATCTAGTTCCCTTGTCTCTGTTGTATCCAGTTGCTTATGCCTTCTTTGAGTTTTCCCTATTTTCGTTCATCAAGATCACACTAAAATTTGTATTAGGCTAACTATATATCAATTATATAGATCTCATTAATCTTTGTGTTTTAAACTACAATCTTTGATTTCAATTTTTCTGCAGCATAACTGGAATTAATCAGTATACTGCAATCATTAATTTGTTTAATGTTGTATGACGGGTCTTGAGTCTTTGCTGGAGTACAATGAAATTGTTAGGAAGATGTTCGCAAACGAATATGAAGGATTTCAGTTTTATAACACATACGCACTTGGTATGTGTTATAAAACGGTGATTGAGTGTGAGGAAAAGCTATGTTGAGTGAAACAGTGAGCACACTGAGCTGACCCTTTGGAGGTATGCTTGCAGTCGTCAAGGTTACCATGAAGAGAAGTGCGTAAAGAAAGAGATTAAGAAGCGGAGGCCACAGGATATAATTCGTGTTGGATGCCCTGCAAAATTGGTAATTGCACTGGACCGGAACACCGGACAGTGGTACGTGAAGAATTTCATCGATGAGCACAACCATCCGCTGGCTCCAACCGACCTTGATTGCCTGCTGCATTCACATCGAAAAATCAGCAATGCATAGAAAGCTGAAATTGTGGAGCTGGGGCTTGCTGGGATCCGCAAACACCAGATTTTTGAAATTATGGAAATGCAGCATGGTGGGTATGACAAGGTTGGCTATACATCAAGAGACTTGTATAATTTCTGCCATCTCTATAAGCAGGAGATAATTGCTGATGGTAATGCTCAAACAGTCATCAGTCACCTGAAGGAACGTCAAAACACAGATTCTGAGTCTTTTTTCAAGTACATAACTGATGGGAAAGGACACGTGCAGGGAATGTTCTGGTGTGATACTCAATGTATGCTTGATTATGTAGCATTTGGTGATGTCGTTGTATTTGATAGTACCTACAAAACAAATCGGTACAACCTGCCCCTTATGCCTTTCGTTGGGGTGATTCACCATTACCGCACAGTTATTTTTGGATGTGGAATTATTTCTCATAGAATACTGAGTCTTATGTGTGGCTGCTAAAAACATTACCCGAAACTAATGCTCAGAAGCATTCCGTTTCCGTGATCACTGATGGAGACCTTGCTATGTAGAGAGCAATCATTGTGGTGTGGCCGAATTCACCGCATAGGCTATGCGGATGGCATATTGAGTTGAACCTAGTGCGCAATGTTCACAATGATACATGAAGGGTGCGTTCAGGTTTTTCTTGTATGATCTTTGCTCCATAGAAGAGATTGGGAGGAAATGGCAGGTGTTCCTGGATGACAATAAGGTCAAAGAGGACTCGTGGCTTTATCAGATGTATGAGGTGAGGTAAACTTGCTGTGCTGCGTATCATGTAGGTAATTGCTTTTTATGATTGAGGAGCAACCAACGGAGTGAGAGCATGAACTCTAGGCTACAGATGAAACTGGATGGTAAAATGACCCAGTTAGAAATGGTACATCACTATGAGACCTGCCTTACAAGGGTGCGCAGAAATGGGGCGGATGACAATGCTAAAACACTGCAATCTGCACCATTGTTGGTGTTTCTTATGCCCGATTAGAATAGATATTCTGCAAGCGCACAGAATCACCGCTGTAGCACTTCACCTTGGAGTATTCCAGGGTATCATATTTTTCCTCAGGGAAGCACTATGGTAAAGAGTATCGTAAATCGAATGATAATTGTACTAGCTTGATCAACCGGCGAACTAGACGGGGGTAAGCCAGATAGGTAGGTGAGATAAATGGCCAGGCGATGACCGAGTAACACACGGAGATTCTAATCCTTAGAGTGGTAGCAGCTGGGAGTACAACGAGCGAGATAAGATATCTGATACACTTCTGAACTATCGAGCTAGCCTCTCTAGATCAGACTAAACACGTAACTAGTTCTCGGGAAAGCAGAGCTTACTTCGGCGACTGGAAGAGGAAGGACATCGGAAAGGGATGAGAGGGGAGTCCAATGGCAACCTGCACTACTGCTATGAAAACACCCGAACGTGGTGGACTACAAAGTACGGATAGGGCTGTCACCACCTACCGACTACCACAATGGTTCCGTGGGGTGGAACACACTTTCTAGCTAACACTAAGGTCAGACACCATGTTTGCACTCGGTGTTAGGATTTCTCTCGAGGCCTTTGAGAGAAATCCCCCTCAACCTAGAGCACTAACTTGAGATACTCTAGTCCGGGCGAGAAAACCCGTAAGATAAGTTCCCGATCACTAAGAAAGATAACTTAGCCTAAGCTAAAGGAAAACTTCCGTGCTCAAGCTGAACCTCAAACTTGAGTAAATGAAAGACTACGGAAAGTAAAGCTGACTCAGAAAAGTAAAGAAGATAACTTATATTAATAATGTCAAAAGAAAAATACAAGAGCTATACTAGACTTTCGACGACTCCGGAATCCCGAGCAAGCTCGACTCGACTCTAACTCCCAAGCTACTAACCTACTCTAGAAAGTACAAGCGAAGAGAGAAGAGCTCCAATGGTGTGTGTTGAAGTAATGGATGGTGCCCTCTATTTATAGCCCTCCCAAGGTTGGTTCTGGCGGTTACTGCAGTTGGCATCAGTTGTAAGCAGGTAAGATGGTTGTGCTTTGCTTCCACGCCCAGTCCCAGCCTGAGAGGCTTCAAAGTGGGGCCGGTCGGCCTCCCCTAGGCCGGCCAGCCTGGGGGTGCTGCCACGTGGCCACCGCCTTTCAGACAATGGCTCTGATCTTTTCCTGGAGTCGGTTGGTAGTTGGTTTTGCTTCGCGATTGCAAGTGCTAGGCCGGCCGGCCTAGGGGAGGCTGGCCGGCCTCCCTCTAGCCTATCTTAGCCTCTGGTTTTGCTGATGCTTCACTCTGCCTTCGTGCATTGTTCAGGGAAGTGGGTTGCTGGATTACTTTGGATTTTGGGCTGCCTTGTGGCTCTTTGGACCAATGTTAATGCCTTTCGGTGCATCCAATTGAACCGAGGCCCAACCCACAACTCAGAGCCTCATGAGTGTATCTCATTGCCATTGGATTGAAGCTGGGGTCGTGTCCTTGGAGGTGCCAGGCCGTCCGGCCTAGGAGAGGCCGCCCGGCCTGGGTTTTTGCTCATTTCTGCTCATTTTTGGTACACCTGCTCCTGCAATCAGAACTCATCCAAAACTGGTGGAACTCGTTAGAAATAAACAAAATATGAATGTAACATAGTGTAAAACTCATGTTATTCCCGAGAAGTTGACGGCTTAGAATGTGAAATTATGGCCGTCAACACCCCCCAAGCTTAAACTTTTGCTTGCCCTTGAGAAAAGGTTAAACTGAGGCTCGGTGGATCAGGAGTTGCATCAATGTGTTTCCCCCTTGCAGGTACCTTGTGCACAACATATTACTCTTCCTGTCTGTACTTATGAAAAGTTGGCTCATACCTAAGGTTCTGGAAGATGGGGCGTATTTGTTTTTCATCCCTTGGTCTTGGGCGGTTGTTGGACTGAACAACCTTCACCGGAATGTTCCCTGCTACCTGTTCAGGTTCCTAGCTCGGATTTTGCAAGAATTTTTCAAAAGAGGTTTGGGTATCCCAATGGTACTCTCAAGTCGCTCAAAGTGTATGATCCTTACCTATGGTCAAAATATCTGACCATGTTCTTCCTATCTCTAAAGCTGATATGTGAAGTTTATGGGTAGGAAGATGTATGCATACCTTGGTTACCTGTATTGCTTGGCCGAAGAGTGATCCATGCCAGGGATGGTACTTAGCCAAATTCAGGTCTCATGGAACATGGGATATTCGGAGGATATGAAGGGATGAAATGGATGGCTTCCCATTTGAATTTATTTGAACTCCATTATTTGCAACTCTTTGGGATAGAGAGTGGGCTTTTCTTTCTCTCTTTTTTTAAAGAAGATAGCCCCACTCTCCCTTGCTGATACATCTTGTATCCTTTGGAGTTTTGAATGGGAAGCTTTTGTGGAATGAACTGTGGTGTTGTGATTACGGGGGAGCATAGCAGGCAAGATTGGATGTCAATACCCGGAATGGGTGACTGACAGGCTAGCTATGTTTGGGCTAGCAAATGGTGGATTTATGTGGGATAAAGACCTGTAGATGGCAAGTACCATTCCCGAAGTGGATGCACCATTCGACAAAGCTCAAAGTAACTTTAGATAGCTCAAATGGTTTATGCAATATAAGGCTCTGAATGGGTCATTTTAACCATGGGAAACCTTCACCAAAATTTTAGTTTTAAAAGAATTCCGAGGGGTTCCCTACTAGAGCAAGCAGTTTAAATTCCGGTTTGGGCTATCTCGAATCCTGCAACAACTTAGATTTCAGAAATTAAACTCATGTCTCCACGCAACCAGATTTTCAGTGGAACTACTATGTGCCAACTAATTCAGGTACTAGGAGAGTAAAAAGCTGTAAACTAGGTACATACAGAGTTTAAACAGAGCAACTATTCATCATTTCCAAAGTAAGAGCTTACACGGATTTCCACTCATATAAATTTTATTCAAAGCATGGAAATATTTTTGGGGTTTTTGTTAAGAGATTATTTATTTATTACTACTATTTTTTTTGGCATGGCTACTGAATAGAGAGAACGGGTGCAATTACTTACCTGGCGGTATGACCCCCCAAGCTTCGATGAAGCTCAGTCCTCCTCGTCGGAGTCCTGCTCTCCCTCGTCGGGGTCCTCCTCATCATCATCCTTGTCCTCCTCGTTGTCGTTGTTGTTCTCCTCCTCCTCATCGTTGTCGTTGTTCTGTTCGGGCAGCTGGTACAGCTGGGACTGCTGATAGTCCAGCCCAAGGTGGATGAAGACGTTCGAGACGTCGTACTGCAAAGCGGAGGTCAAACTCCAGCTCTCCTGGGTGAGCTGGGTGTTGTGTGCCATCGTGTTATGCGTCTCCTGCTGTTGTGTACCAAGTGTGCTGATGCGGTTCGAAAGGTCTGTGATGCTCCGAAGAATCGGGTCCTCATAGTTGAAGCGTGCTAACGATGAGGGGCCGACCTGTGGACCATAAGGCGAATGCATACCTGCAGGGTAGTACGGTCCTTGTCCACCGGCGAATCCGCTGCTGCCGGCCTGATACGGGTCATAGTTGTAATGCCCGTACGCCTCCTCGAAGCTCATGTTCTCCGTGGATGGCCCTGGCTGTACCGAAGCACAGACCGAGGGTGTCCGTCGTGATGGACCTGCTCTGTCCTGCCCGCGCCGGGTTCTGCTCCTCGTCTGTGGACCTGCAACACTCCGTCGTGCGGGTTCTCTTTTCTCCATCTGCAATGTCAAACTTTTCACCGAGTAGATAGAGAGTCTCGGGCATGGAAGCTCGATCTCCCTATCGTACCCGGGGTAACACATAAAGAGAGAATTTCCTGGCCCTTCCTGCATCATGTGCCCTTTCACAAAATGCTCAAGACCGACCTCGTATCTGTACGCCTCCGTCTCAGGCAAGAAGGTGACTTTGGCGCCTTCCATCGCTTTGACATACCTCGCCACTCGGGTGACCAGTGGGGTTATGTCGATGGGGCTTTTGGCCATAATCATCTTCTGCCAATGAGCAAGCATGCTCCGAACGGGCGAAAAGCGATTCTTGTTCGCCATAGCATACAGACACTGCAGCTCAGGCAAGCTGCAGAGGCGAAGGTCTGTGCGAGAATGCACAACCATGGCGAGCCACTTGGCTAGAAACCTTAGAGTAGGATTATGAATTGAGACTATGCTGTCCTTACTACTCACGGGTTCATTAGAAATTTCACTCCACCAAGAGCTACGGTCATACTGATAACGCTCAACAAGTGTGTTGGGGTCTAAGATGCATCTTTTATTAAAACCCAAAGCGACACTAAACTTTTGGAGAGTCATTTCAAATTGTTCGTTAAAGAAACGAAAGTAAACTTTAGTTTCGGTGCTGGTTTCTTCAACGGTAAGAGACATAAAAAATTCCATGGTCAAGAGATGCGAACCTGGCTCGACGTTGTCCGCGAAGTTCTCCCATTCGACGGTGGTGAAGGCTTGGTTCATGTCTTGCAAAAGTCCCGTCGTGATGAGGAAGCGGGTTTCGAACCTCTTGGCATGGGCATAGGTTTGCCTCTTCAGCAGCTCGAGTGCTTGCCGCTCGTAGTCATTCTTGAAGACAATCTGCTTGACCATCGTCAAGATCCTAATGTGGAAGCGGCTTCTTAGGACTGCGGGAATTTCTTCTTCTTCCCGGGATGTGTGTGAGCGGTGATCGGAGTCGATCGACATGTTATCCCGAGAAGAAGAGGAACTCCGCGAGCTCCTCGACCTTCTCGAGAATGCCTTCTTGACATTCTCCTTGGCTCGAGTTATCATGGTGCCTGTAAAAGGTCAATACGAGCAATACCTGAAGGAGACAAGAAATTACGAGGAGGGGCAACATTAGTCGTTAGTAGTTCTTGCAGTGTGTTAAACCACCACAAACATTCAACGTTCAGCGAGCCATGAATTTATTTAGAAGGGAAATATTTTTGTGTTTTCTAGTTTATGAACTTCACTAATTACAACTCAAATTTTATTTTGGGGGCGAGCTAGCACTTGAGTCCTCCACTTAATCAACTCGAAAGAGCTCAATTAAGCAAAGAGACTCAAGGAAGGGAGAAGAGATTAAGGAGCTCGGGCTGGGGCATGTGTACCTGAGCTTCTGGTGCACCGAGAGATGTCGGGCTCGTTGGCTTTTATAGCCAGGCGCCAGGGCCAGGCCAGCCGGCCTGGGGCAGGCCGGTCAGCTCCTGCGCGGCGGCTGTTGAGCCACATCGTCGATCTACTCCGTAGACTTGCAGGTAACGTGCCTCCCATCGGTGGTGATGGGACTCGGGTGGACGGCAGAGGCCAATCGGCCCTGATGAGGCCGCTCGGCGTGCCTCTGCACGTTCCCGTGCTCCCCTCTTTGTCCCTTGCTTATTCTTTAATCCATGATCCCACTCCCTGTTGTTCTTTGGCAAACAAAAGAAGGTGGGGGCCGGGTGGCCTAGGTGGGGCCGGCCGGCCTGGTGCTCGACCAAAATATTTTGAAAATTTTTGTGAAGTTCTAAGGATGCAAAACTTTCAAAATTTAAACATGATTATACAAGATGGAAAGAAAATTATGCAAGGAAAAATTTAAACTATCCTATATGCAATGAAAATGATGGATACGTACCTCATGGTGAGGGCTCGGATTTTGAGTCCGGAGCGGGACTCTCCATTCCTTCAGTTTGATTGTCGTCGCCGGATGGAGTCTTGGGCGATGACACTTTCTTCCGCCACACTTTCTTAGGTGTGGGTTGTGTTTCAACCTTTGCTTCCTGCGATTCTAGAAATTTCTTACGCTGGATCCGACATTTGGCATTCCTCTGATTGTGAAGCTTGATTAGCTTCGCTTCCTCTTGAATTCGTAACTCCTCCTAAATCCGTAGACTTTCTACGAACGCAATGAGGGCTTCAATGTTTGGAAGCGATGGTTTCTTTGCCTCATTCTCGAGTTTCTTCTTCCGGTGGACCTCTTTGACTTGTCAGCATTGTTCGACCTTCGATTTGAAGGCGAACTTCTCCTGCTGGCCATTGATGTTAACCTGAATCTCTCCAGCTACAACATCAATATGGGCGTTTGTGGTGCTCAAGAACGGCCTGCCCAAGATGAGCGGCGTCTTGGCGTCGACTTCCATGTCGAGTACGACGAAATCAACGGGAATGAAGAAATTCCAGATTTTCACCGGGATATTTTCTGCTATTCCCGCGGGATAGCGGATCGTTTGGTCCGCTAGCTGCAAACACATGGCAGTAGGGGCAAGTGCATGATGGTTGAGTTTGTCATACACTACCTTTGGCATGATACTGACACTTGCTCCCAAGTCGCAGAGGGCGTTCAAAAAATGTTCAGCCCCGATCGAACAGGTGATGGTGGGGCAGCCTGGGTCTTTCTTCTTCACCAGGAGAGGATCGAGTATAGCAGCGCTACACTCTTCCGTTAACTGCATGACCTCAGTGGTGGGCAGCGTCTGCTTGTTTCCAAGAATATCCTTGATATACTTGGCATACGTGGGTACCTACATAGCGTCAAGAAGTGGTATATTCACATTTAGCTTCTTGATTACCTCGACGAATTTGCCGAATTGTTCGTCGGCCACTGGCTTCCTTATCCGCTCTGGAAATGGTAAGGCAGTTGTGTCGTGATAGTCCCGTGAAGTTCTCGAGGGTTCCACGGGGTCTTCCTTGGTAGCAGGTGTGTTGGATTCGACGGCCTCCTCCTGCTCTTCGTCTTCAACTTCAGTTTGTACCTTTTGTTGATCGAAGGGGAGGTTGGGCTTGGAGTTCCAACCCTGCTGAGGACGAAATCCTGAGTTGGGATTGTTGTTGCTCCCAACGAAGTTCGTGTCCTCTTGAGTTAAGGGGCACGAGGTGCCCAAGTGCCCAGTCTCGCCACATGTTTCACATGTCATACGAGACTCCGAAACCTGATTAACCTCCTGATGTGGAGATTCCAGCTTCTTCATCAAAAGTTCCAACTTGGTAGCTAACATGTCGACTGTGTCGATCTGATGCACGCCCTGGGACGGGCTGGCTGCCTTTCTCCTTTCCAACTTTGGTTGAAAGCTATCTTGTCAATCAGCACCTTTGCTCCCGCAACATTGAGAGAAAGGAAGGAACCACCCGTTGCTGCGTCAACGTGGCCCTAGGCTTGCTGATTCAGGCCATAGAAGAAGTTCTGAATGATCAGCCACTTTTCTATGCTGTGATGCGGGCATGCTTGTATGTACACCTGGAGACGTTCCCAGACTTCCGGGATGGTCTCATCCGGTAATTGCTATATTCCGGTGATCCTGTTCCAGAGGGCATTGGTTTTGCCCATTGGAAAGTACTTGGCTAGGAATGCATTTGAACAAGCTTCCCATGTCATGAAAGCTTCCTTGTTTGAGTAGAACCACGTCTTGGCCTTCCCGAGCAGTGAGAACAGGAGCAGATGAAGACGGACGTCATCCAGAGTAGTTCCTCTGGGGTTAAAGGTGTTACTCACCTCCAGGAAGTTCTGGAGATGGGCATTGGCATCCTCGGATGCCTTTCCGCAGAACGGACTTGCTTGGACCATGTTCACTAGTCCAGCCTTCAGCTCAAAGCCGTCATTGCTGGCTTGGTTGATGTTCAATCCAGTAGGAATGTGGCTACTGGACGGGGCAGAAAACTGACGGAGAGTCTTTTGAGCCATGGATGAGGATGCTGAAGTGCAGGGTGAACTAATAGTCCAAGTAAGTCTCTTCTGTGGTGGGACGACGCGGCGTCTCACGATTCTCCCAATTCTTTCTGGATTTGGGTCGAAGTTACTTGGTAGGTCGAAACCGGTCATTGAAGCGTCCCCTCATAAGAGAAGACTTAAAAGTGATACAATATCAGTCCCAGGAGGCTGATAACACTTTTATTACATCAGATGGTATATCACCGTACAACTCTACGCGGTAGTGGGTAGTGAAGCGCCACTATCGCGAGGATAACAACTAACACCCACACAATGATATTAACTACGAAAAGGGGGTCATCAGAGTCTTGCGCCATACGGAACTTCCTGTGGGTGACCCTATCCACAGGCAAGGTTTGGTGCAGGACGAAACCTCTACTCAACGTCTTCGGGAACGAAGTCTGGATCTTCCTCTGTAAAAATTAAGAATGGGGTGAGTACAAACGTACTCAGCAAGTCCAACCACACCCACGGAGGGGTATAAATAGAATATAATGCACAGGATAAATCAAGGATAAGGCTAGGGTTTAATTTGCGGAAAGCTGATTTTTATGCTAGGGTCCTTTTGAAAGAAATGATTTTCAAAAACAAGTTTTTCGAGTAACACAGGATCCAAGTTTTAAGTTGCTACCGGACTCCTCATCCGCCGTAGCACACGGCACAACTGCCGGACACTTTCCAAAACAACTCATGCCAACCCATCTAATCCCAAAAGAAACACTAGTTATGTGACCACACCGTAACTCGCCCAATACCGTGGGCACGTCTATTCAAATAGATTTTAACTCTGCAGAGGTGTGCAACTTTACCCACAAGCGGGGTACCGCAACTCGATCACCTTAGTGTTGGTGCAGATCCCAACAAAACCATTACCCACCTTAGCTAGACCTGACTAGCCATCACGGGATCCACCAAGGGGTCATTGACCTATCACAGAGGTTTTAACCGGGGCATAAGTCATACAGAGCTAATCCCTTCTCCTTGATCACCCGTTGCTCTCAGCTCTCCTGATGGCTATCAGACTAACTAGTGGGGTTTATGCTAAGCCGTTGCCCATACAACGGTCGAGTGGTTTGCACGATAGTGGAGTTAGGTGAGACGACACACCAACTCGATCCTTAGTTGTGACAAGATGGATATCTCCCTTCCCTGCTCTGCCACACAGGCACGAGCACACCAATCGGCAAATCACACAGAAATGACATCCATCACGTCTAAACTCATCTTTCGAAAATTCCACATTTTTCCCTTCCCACATACTCACGCATTTTCCGTTTATAAAACAAGTTGTATCATGTTTAAGGTCCTAAGCGTTCTAGCGGCGATTAACGTCCAAACACATTCAGACATTAATCTAGGTGGCCAAGGAATAGTTATAACAAATCAAGGGGTGGCTATCCAACTATGTTTTCAGCAGGCAAAACATATGCAATTTTATAAAATAGGCCAATAGGTTGTGTTTATAAAAACTAGGACAAAACATGCATCAAAGGGCGGGATTGAACTTGCCGTCTTCAAAGCCTTCCGGGAGGTCCTGATCGAGGTACTGTCCTTCGGGTTCGGGGTCACAGAACTGGTCCTCATTCGCTTGCTCATAGTACTGCTCATCGATTGGCTCTCCCTTGTTCACACTGTGATCTACGTCGTATACAAACAAACACACAATCAAGAAAAAAGAAATAAAAGTTTTATCATTGAGCTCGAATCGGAAACAATTATGATATGAAGATAGGAGTAATATTTTTGGACAGTTTCCTAATGGCATTGCCAAAACTATAATAGGAATGGCGTGGTAAAGTTTCAGGTCAATCGGAGATTGTTTGGCGCATGAAATGATAGGTTACACAGAGGTTTAGGGGTTAAACAAGGAGTCAGGGAACTGTTTGTAAATAGTGAAAGGACATGATTAGAATTCTGGGGAATGTTTGGGTTATCCTGGAAAAGGGTAGGGTTTTATTTATAAATAAGTTTATATAGTGGAGGGTTTATTTGTAAATATAATAAAGGATAGTGCATAATTTGCAAAAGGCCAAAGGGTGGAAGGGTTCTTAAACAAATAGAATATAGGGGAGGGGGTTTTGGGCAAATGAGCCCCCCTTCTTCCTCCTCACGCGCAGAGCAGAGGAGGGAGGTGTAGGGCGTCGGCGGCCCTGGGGGCTCGCGGCGGCCGGGACGGAGGGGAAAAGGAGGAGGGGCGCACGGGGAATCGATCCCCCTCCTCGATTCGAGGGATGGCGGGCGGTGGCCGGCCCTGGCTGGTGTGGTGGCGGCGCCGCAAGGCCTGGCGGCGGCCGGAAGCAGGGGCAGAAGAGAGGGGGAACGAGGGGGTTCCAACCCCGTCCTCACCATGGGCCGAGGTGCCTTGGGGCGGCAGCTGCACAGGCGCAGGAGGAGGCTGGCGGTGTAGCTCAGGGCAGCGGCGTTTGGGAAGCAGGGGAGGAGCTAGGGCGGCGGTTGTGGTTTGTGGTGCTTGCGGGCTGCGCGAGGAGGCCTTTTATAGGCGGGTTGAGGCGGTGGTGGAGGGGCATGGCGATAGTGGCAGCCAGTGAGCGGCGCGGCCGGTTTTAATGGCGGTGGGAGCCGGTGCGGTGTCGTGACGCGGCGGCGGCGCGATTCGCGGCGGTTCCATTCGACGCGACAGCTCGTGCAGGCGCACAGGCACGTGGAGCGGGCCGGCGTCGAGCGGAGCGGCGAGGCCACAACGCTGCCGGCGAGCGCGTGCGCGGGCGTGCACTGGCGCTGCAGCAGAGCAGTGTAGCGACGAGCGGCGCGGCGGGTGGTGCGGTGCGGCCACGCGGTGCGTGTGGACGCGCGCGCGTGGAGCGCGTGGGGTGGCTGGGGTCGGCGCGGCGTGCGCGGCTTGGCGTGAGCGTGGCGAGCGGCTCGCATGGCGCGAGCAGGTGGCAGCAGCAGCGGCGCGCACGCGTGTGCACGGCCCAGGGGGAGGCGCGCGCACGTGGGCAGGCGGCCCGGCTGGGCGGGGTAAGCGGGCCAGGGAAGGCGTGCGCGCGGGCAGGCAATGAGCCGAACGGCGCTCGTGGCGCACAGTAGGGGAGAGGGAGGAAGGAGAGAGAGGGAGTGGGGGAAAAAGAAAAGGGAAAAAGAAAAAAGAAAAAGAAGAAAAAGAAAAAGAGGAAGAGAGAGAGAGAGAGATGGCGGAAAATTCGGCGGCGATCGCAACGGGCGGTTGCGCGTGGGCGGCCGGTAGCCGCGTGATGCGGGATGGGACGGCGGTGAGGAAAAAGAGGGAGGGTACGGTTGGTGGAAAGAAAAGAGAAGAAGGGATGGAACGATGATCGGGACAGCGGAATTTTCTGGAAAAGGAATTAAAGTTAGGGTTAAATGAGCTCAACGATGAAAAGGTTTGAAAGAAAAATTTTAGTGCGTGATTTAACGTGGTAAATTTTTGGGATGTTACAAACCTACCCCACTTAAAATCAATCTCATCCTCGAGATTCGGCTGGCTCCTAAACAGATGGGGAAATTCTTTCTTCAGAGCATCTTCGTGTTCCCATGTAGCATCTTCTATTCCGTGTCTGCTCCACTGGACTCTGCAAATCCGTACCTCGGAGTTTCTTGTCCTTCTAGTGACAGTGTCCAAAATCTTGACAGGTACTTCTTGGTACCGAAGGTCTGTCTGTAGATCTATCTCTTCTTCTGGCACATGTTCTTTCTCCGGTACTCTCAAACATCTCCTTAGCTGGGACACATGGAACACCGGGTGTATATCCGACATTCCTTCTGGCAGCTCCAGTCGGTATGCTACGGCTCCGACTTTCTTTATAACTTGGTACGGTCCAATGTACCGAGGGGCCAACTTTCCTTGTATTTGAAACCTTCGAGTTCCCCGAATAGGTGAAACTTTAAGGTAGACGAACTCTCCCGGGTTGAAGCTTATTTCTCGTCTCTTCTTGTCTACGTAGCTTTTCTGTCGAGATTGGGTGGCCTTCAGCTTTTCTCTAATCTCGGCCACTCTTTCTTCTGCTTCCTTTATGAGTGCGGGTCCAACTAAGGCATGTTCTCCAACTTCTGACCACATCAGGGGAGTTTTGCATTTTCTTCCATAGAGAGCTTCGAAAGGCGACATTCCTAGACTTGCCTGGTAACTGTTGTTATATGAGAATTCTGCATAGGGTAAACTTTGTTCCCAATCCTTGCCATAGGTGAGGACACACGCTCTCAACATATCCTCCGAGCCACTGGATCAAGATCCAACGGCCCACGTGCGTAGATAACGGTTCGGCCTGGATGTTTTGCTAAAGAGCCCCTCCTCTTCTTTGAAATCAACCCGCAGTCCATCACAAGTCAAAACTAATTACACCGAGGCCCAGTTTTTAGCAAGCAGCCCCCTGAGCTTTTTAAATATTGAACCCGCCGTCCTTGGCTGCTGTATTTGCAAGTTAGACCCCAGAGTTGTTGTTTAATTACATAAAGGTCCCTGGTTTTTGCAGAAAACACCCAGAAACTTAGTTTTTCTTACAGAAAAGCCCCTGAACCTTGTTTTTGCTCTAGTTTTTGCGTTCTAGCTCCGTTTTAGGCGTTCTTTATGTCCACGCGATCATTGTAGCGCGTAGAATAGTTCTACCTTAGTTTTGTCTACTGTTTTCATGTATTATTGTACTGTTTCTTAGTTTTTTCTATTGTTGGCATGTATGTTTATGTTGTGGACTTGTTTTGGCGTTGCGAACGTGAGTAGACGTTGAGCTACCGGAGAAGCATCAGTACCAGTGCCAAGAGCCATCTTCAGAGCAGATTGAGCAGCAGGAGAACTTTTGAGGAAGGCAAGTATAACATGAACACCACCTATCACTTTAAATACAATTTCATACTGCATTTTAATACTGTATGCCTATAAGGATTTCCTAGCCACTTTATATCCTTTATATATATCCTTTGGGTTGCATTTTGGTTAGTTGTGCTAGGTGCCGCGCTATAACACACTTGGTCCTTTTTAATTAATTTGATTAATGGTTTATGCAACTTAATTCTGAGAGTGGCCCACTTGAGGGGCTCACGCCTCGTTATAAAATTGTTTTGTTAGAAACATGGTTTAGGGGGCCAGCATGGTGCTTACTGCCTGGTTGGCCACTCTCCATAAGGACCGGTTCATAGAGCGACAACCTAGGACAACAGCGCTACCACAAGACTGGAATGGGACGGTCTTGGCGTAATAATTAGGTATTTTTGGTTTGGAGTAACTTACCTGCGGGGCAAGGGTGGTAAGCTTCTATGTCCCTCGTACTGAGTGGCCTCGTCGATGATGCCCACAAGACCTGCTCCATAGTCGCCGATCCAACCCTCGCGGTTATTCCTTACCAACGAGATTCTTTGTAAAGGCCTCGTAGTGAGTTTGCTAGTCATCTCACCTAAGGAAGTGTGATGAACAACTAGCGTAGCTCACGACTTGTGGGTAAAGATGTGCAACCTCTGCAGAGTGTAAAACTGGTATACTAGCCGTGCTCACGGTCATGAGCGGCCCAGATCCTCCTTTTGATTAGTGGGGTTATCTCCTTCCGACGAGGGGGGGGGCCTCTTGGGGTTACCTTGGTGGTTTCAGTTTGGTTCTCAGTAGTAACATGATTAATTTTGATTAATTACTATGTAACTGGGTTTATGGTAATTCATCAACTTGTAGTAAATAGCTTTAATAAAATTTTGCCAAGACTTAAAAGCTAATGCAGTCAGTCGGCCAACCTAGAGCCTCATAGTTTGTGTTATACTTGTTGAGTACAAGTTGTGTACTCACTCTTGCCTACTCTACTCTTTTTCCTCTTGGGGACACTCTACTGCTGCTCAGTTCCTGCCGACGCGAGGGAGTTCGCTCAGCGCTACCAGGACTACGAGGACTTCTAGGTGTTCGTCTCCCAGTCGACGTCCTTGTGGCGCCCTGCTCAGCTTCGGAGAGTTTTTATCGTATTTATACTTCGCTTCCTCTATATCAGACATTTTTGTCATTAATGTAATAAATAACATTCGTACTCGCTTTATTATATCTTTTTACGTGATATGTGCTGTGATATACTGTTCATTCTGTTGTATATACGTGTGACTTGATGCTAGCACGTATATGATTGCTCGGTTTATGTCTTTTTATAAACCAGGTGTTACACCATGACTTGTAATGTCAGAGACATCTAGCTTCTGAACCATCAATGATTGCTTGTGACCCATCTGGCAATGTAATGCGATCAGCCTATTCTTCGTATCATGTTGGTGGTTTCTTACATTGACCGTTCAGACGGTGCGATTACATTCGACCGGAGCATTCATCAGACGTTTCATTTTTGTCTCTACATATTTCGTGGTGGAACTGGTCTTTCCGGTGACTGTGGGTGGTGTTCAGTAATGCTGTCCTGCGTTGGTTGTACCAAAGTTCATTTGAAAAGACGAATCATTTGTTTCATGTCGATGAACCGGCTTGACTTGAGTACTTGAAATCACTGAAAGTACCTCCATCTCAAATTGTCAATCATTTAGCCTTTTCAGACCCATTTTGCCATTACAAGTTCATGCCATTCTGTTATAAGAACTGCACACACATCTAATGCCATTTAGTCATTGAAGTCATAATATCACAAACAAACAGCGAAAAATGACATATGATACTTGCCACATCATTGTCACTAAGACACTAACATTCAAAACACAACACCTACAGATACAACAAGTGACACTGGAGATCTGGCCTTTTTCATTCACCAGACGACTATGACCATCCGGTGAGGAAGCACTAACAAATATATTGGAATATTTCAATGAAGCTGATTCCTTGAACTCTAGATGGATCACAAGGGTTGGGTGTAGGGTGACACCACAGGTCTAACCGGTGAGGGCCGTAAACTTGGAATGTTAGCTAGCGCTCCTGAAAGATCATACGGTCCAGGTGTACGGTGCTAGCGCACGTGTGAAGTAAACTTGGAATGTTACGCTGCACTTCAGAAAGATCATCCGGTGAGGATGTGCGGTGGCAGAACTTCTAACCGGTGAGTGCAGTAAACTTGGAACACGTCCAATACAACTACTCTGAGTTCTAGCAAGAGATCGTCAACGAAAGCAAAAGATACAGCTAGTGACTTGATTTTGGTGGTGCCATCGGTCTCTCCCGTGATACTAGGACGGAACCAATGATGCTAGGAGACTTACATTATAATTACATCAAAAGGTGTTGCATAAAGAATGTAACAATGTTTCAAGAAAAAATCACGCATCCCAAGACACACCAAGCATCTAACTTACTGAAGGCATATATAGTCGGGTCCTATCTAGCTGAGGTCTGCACTTCACATATATTGCAGCACACATATATAGTAGGTGAGGTCTTCACTTTGAAGTCCAACTACTAACTTGACATTGCACCAGATGTCCACAAAAGGCTGCAATTAGCATCATATTCAGGTGTTCACTTCTTCCTGCCAAATATAACACCAAATAGCAAATCCAGTGTCAGACCAATCATGGAACTGTATGTACAAAAACCATGCATATAGCTGATATATATGGTCATGTCATCAACTATAATAGGCGAATGGTACTTAACTCTGATGGCCACTGTACTGGAGTCGGTTTCTAGGTTGATGCCTGTCTGACCGGTGGGCTGACCTGCCAGGTCTAAAGGCTGCAGCTCTGGGATCTCCTCGCCTAGACTCCCGGTTACCTCTGACCTGCTGACTGCTTGATTTGCCTCCTGATCTGCCAGCCCTGAGGGCTGATGCTCGTCTCTCTGCTCAGCTGAGCTGATGCCTTCATGAGCTATATCCAGAGCAGAAGGAGGGAATAAAGTTGGGTCCTCTTGGGTAATGTTGACCTGGTCGGGTGCTGATGCCACCCCCATAGGCGTTCCACTGACAGGAGAATCCCAAGACCTGTAACGATAATCAAAAGCAAGCTTGTTGGCCATCATTAGTTGCATTTCACCAAAAGATGACACATCAGGCGGAATTGGATTTGTGGTCTCTGTTAGAATGACCTGCTCTATAGTCTGCTGTAATAGGATCTCTTTGGCCACTCTCTCGGGCTCTGTGGCAACACCGTCATATGTGGAGGTAACAGGAGCTGCTGACACTGGAGGAGGTGGAACTAGACTAGTGGAAACTAGCAGAGTCACATGCTCAGCTAGAGGTGCAGCAGAAGTAGCTGGCTGTAGCGGCAACTATTCAGACAGAACTTGTATGTGAACCGAGGGCGCTGAGATAGACAATGGAGGCTGTACTAGAAGTGGCTCAATGCCGGTACGCTAGTATAGGCGATCAAACATGAGTGCCGTAGTTTCTCTGTCTCTGGCCATTGCCTTGTTCATCTATTCCCGTTACTGCTGGATGGCATGAAAAATGTGCGAGCTGTTCTCTTCCTTTACTACTGCCTCCTCCTGCATCTTTAGCATCCTATCATTGAATTGCGACTGCATCGCGAGCATCATCTGCATAAGTTGGGTAGTCTGAGTCATTGCTGGATCTGCCTGAGCTGAACTGGAAACACTTGCCTCTGCATCGTGAGCTCTAGAAGGTGTGGCTGGAATTGTGTAGTCGGAGTCTGACGAATCAGAGCCATAGTCCTCGTCCCATAACCCCTGAGCGACATCCAAATCCTCAATAGCATCATCATGCTACATAGCTACTTCTCGCTCCTCTGGAGTCAGCTCACTCAGAGCAGCTACTAGGGCTCTCTGGCCACGGCGAGGATCACTGGGAGTCGGTGGGTTGTAGACATTGTAACAAGTAGGGCTGTCTGCAAGTCCGTGACGAGGCGGAGTCTGAAAATTCTGAACAATGGCCCTGTCCAACAGATAACTTATAATATGTGCATAGGGCTGCTGTCATCCTGCCTTCACTCCATCTGCAATACTTTCCTCAACCTCACACATGAGAAAGTCTACAATATCAAATGGTGTATGGGATAGGATGTGAAGGTGGAGCCACTGCTGGATACTGGTCACTGCCTCTCCACCTCCCATCCTAGGAAGAAGTGAATCTCACAGGGCATTGTGCACGACCCGACCCTCTCAAAAGGTGGAAGAACACCGCCACAACGTGCACATCTATGAGGAATGGCACCTAGGTAGGCTAACTCGTGAAGGCGAGTATCATTGAGATCCACTCCCAGGGCATCTGCTATTTCTGCCCGGGAAAGAATACGAGGCCTGCCTCTGAACATGAACTTAATGTAATCTCTGCTCGGTTCAATCCATACTGTGGCGAAGAAAAGTCTAATCCAATGTGGCATATATCTGCCTGACCGGGAAAGTAAATCGGCAAGTCCTCTCAAGTAGGCGAAATGTGGCTTAATTCAGGCTCCCCCAGCAACAACGCTTAACTTGCGGAAGTCGAGAACATTGTGCCTGCTCAACTGAATCCCCCTAGCCTCATACGCTGTGAAGAAGGCTTCCTGAAGGAGTGTGTAGAAATCTCTACGTGCACAGTCATCTCGGGGTTCACGGAACCGCTCCTCAACAGAAACAAACCGCAGCTTCTTGACTCTTCTAGCTGTAGCATCAAGAGAAACCAGCAGCACTGATGCAGTCTCGGCACGAGGCCTCTTCATACCAGACTGAGTGGTGGATGCAGAACATGAGCATTGATTGCTGGTGAATCTCGTACGAGGTGGAGACTCAATATCCTGATAAGCTGGTTCCATGATCCTCAGAGTGCCTGACTTTGCTTCTCCTCCTGCCAACGCTACACGTGCTTTCTTGGACAGCTTCTTTGTCTTTCTAGGCTGATCTGCAACACCCTTGCCTTTGTCCTTTGCCAGTATGCGAGATTGGTCATTGCCTTCACCCTCATTGTCACGCTTAGCGGTCTGCTTGGTCCTAGCCATCACTGACCACAGAAGCAACAAATGCAGCACTGGCAATCACCTTCAGAGGCTTGGCTGCAATCCCCACGTACTGTCAAATGATCGCCTCTGAATCAAACACAGCAAGCAAACAAGCAACTGAACAAACCACACACTGCAAGATAGTAATCAACTGATATTAATAATGAAAAAAAGGAATCAAGTACTCCAATAGTTAAAACAAACAGTAATGCCAAAACTTTAGTAAATAGTGAGGATGAATTAGGAACAAGTTCTAACATTGTAAACAGGATTATCTTACTGATATGAAAATTAAAGAAATTAGTACTGGAGGCACTACCAACCAACGAACATTTGTGAATTTGTAGAACCATTAATAGGGGGAAAAAGATAGCTTTGAAACCCAAAATGTAGATTGAAAGGGGAATCCTCACCCACAACCCGTCAGGAGGCGAATCTGTCGAAGGACAAGGATGGGGACGCGACGAAGCGAACGGTGGTCGGAGCCGGAGAGAGTATGCGCGAAGAGGCGATCTAGGGCAGGTGGCGGCGCACTAGGGTTGGGAGCAGCAGGGGCGCTGCGCAGGGTAGACGAGGCCGCGGCGCTGCAAGGGACAGACGTTTCCATGGCGCTGCGCGAAGGCGACGCGAGGGCGGCGGCGCGGCACACAGCCGCGATGGTGATGGCAAAGAGGAGGAGGCGGCGGCGGCTGGAGAGAGACACAGGCGCGTCAGGGCAAATGAGGGAGATATTGGGTTATCGGGCCCCACACGAACGGTTTGGTTACTACGGATGGCCCATTGCCTGGTGGTTCGAAATGGACGGCTCCGATGCGCCTCAAGTCTGGTCCTCCCCCTCCGATCCGATGTGTCACGAGCGCCAAGTCTGCGGCGACCGGGGTCTGCGCCCAACTGGAGACTCCGTAACGCTTCAGTGGTGGCACACTGGACAAGTACGCCTAGGGTTAACTGTTCGGTTTACCCTACCGGTAGAAATCCCCAATTCGAGCAACAGCTGCCACTCCGCCGCTACTGCCCCCAAGTCCACAATTGTTAATCCTTTAGCCTGCAATCCTCAACCCGTGGCCGTAGCTCCCGAGATTTATGCTCGAATCACTAGTCCCCCAAGAATGTCGCTGGCGAGGGGTACCCGTGCGAGGACGAATTCTAAGAAAAGGAAGCTTGCTCATGACGGGGACCAGCAGTTGGAAACCACGGTACCAGACGATTCCAGCACCAGGGATCGTGTGGAAACCATCCTCCGTCAAGCATGAAGACCTGGAGAAGCTTGTGGAGGATAGCTTACTGCAGCCACAAGCAGTCGCAGGCTGGAGGGCGGTCCCAGGCATGTCCTGGCCCTTCAATGAGATCGACGAGATTGTGGTGTTCACTCCCTTTTATGAGTGCGGATTCACCACGCCGGCTCACGATTTCCTCCACGGCCTTCTCTTCTTCTACGTGTTAGAGTTGATCCATCTCGACCCGAATTCCATTCTTCAGTTGTCTCTGTACATCCATCTTTGCGAAGCTATCCTGGGGATCGATCCCCATTTCCACTTGTGGCGCCATCTCTTCCATGTCGTTCCAGACCAGTCTACCATTGTCGGAGGTGCGACCTTTCAACTGCGCCAAGGGCACAAGCAGGACTACTTCGTCTTCAAATTGAAGGAATCGAACATGGAGTGGCACCGCGAGTGGTTCTACATCCAGAATCAGCCGCCTCAGCTTGTTCAGCACACCGGCCATCTGCCCCAGCATCACGCCAACTGGGACAGTACCCCTTCCAGCCACCAAGAATGCAATGACATCCCAAAGCTCCTCAGGATAATAAAGGAAGCCATGAATCTTGGCATGCTAGGAGAGTCGGTGGTGCTGAACTTCATCCGTCGTCGCTTGCAACCTTATCAGAACAGGGTGCACGCTGCCTATGACTACTTGTATACTGGTGACCCATTGAGAATGTGCAAGGATCAAATCGGGTGGACCAAGTGTTTGGCCCGCCTTAAGAGGATTTTCCATAACATTGAAGCATTGCCAAAGGCATTCGAGGGTTGGCATGTGATGTACCCTGTCCCCGATGTAAGTAAAAACTACTCGGCAATGTCTCATATCTTGTCAGAATTCATGTTCGAAATTTGCTACATCTTTGTATCCAAAAATTTATGCAGAATCTTCGTGAGCTGTACACTAGCAAGCCCCCATTGCCCGAATACCAAACTACCGAGGACCCAAAATTGGTCCCGCCAACCTCGCGTGAGGCAGTATTGGAAATGATGAAGAATGTGGAGACAGACCAATCAAATGGAGATAAGGGCGAAGGTGCCTCTGGCATGAACTCCTCTGCATTCGTGGAGCCAGAGTCATCTCCTGTTACGAAAAGACGATCCCCTCCATGAACCTGCCACACCTCAAGATACCGAAGGTTGAGGAAGATGACGAGGATACCTTTGTGGCGCCGCCGCTAGAGGTACCGATATCAGTACATGACAACGTGAGGATTTCCTATGTCTACAGCTCAGAGAAAAACAAGGCCCCTGTGGTGCCGCCATGTCCTTTCGACAAAACCGGCTGGATCGCCTACAAGGGCATCTGCTTCTACCGGGGAGGCTCGCGGTGCCCTAGCACCGTCTTTTCCAAGTACTCCAGGTCCCGTGAAGGTCAACCCTGCCCGCGAGGAGTCAGCTCCTTCTCCTCCGAGCACAACTCCGGCCGCCGCATGGCCTCAATTGGCCGAAAGCATTCGTCGCGACTCGGCCCGTGCGCAGGACACCACCATTGCTGGGTTGGGGATCGAGGAAATCCCCCGACCCAAGGCTTCTTCGCCTTCGTCGCCACTGTGGCCCTTTCAAATTGGTTGCGCACCTTCCGGAGCTGGAAGGGACGACGATCGACGCTTCCTATTCAACTCCGAGATTGATGACGACGATTTGGACAAGTTGAAGGAGCTGCACGCACGATTTGAAGAGGTGCATGCACAAGTTGCGAAGTAGAATGAGGTCAGTCACTCTTGTAGATTTATCCTTTGAGGAAGAATATCCCGTCTTGATTGTTCTCTTGTCAAATTACAAAGTGTCCTCATGCGCTCGGTCCAGAAGAGCAAGATTCTGCGTCGAGCAACTGCCAGCATCACCAGGGCCGAAGAAGCTCAAGCAAAGCTCGCACAGTAGGAATTAGCCTGGGAGGTGGAGCGCGCTCGCACCAAGAAGGAGCTGGACGAGTGCTATAAGAAGATTGACTTTATCGAAAATGAAAAGGAGGCACTAGTTATCAAGAATGGGGAGCTCCATGCGGATATCGGATGTGAGCCCTTTGATTGATGCTCCGAGTTTTCGATCAAACTTTCCCCTTTTGCTATGCTTGCCTTCTTATCACTGCTTGTCAGACCCGGGGCAGGAGGACTGCTTATAGGCATAGAATGTTCTAGAGTAATGGATAGCTAATGGATGTACCCTACATCTCTTGTAACTACCCGAATAGGCGTAGAACTAGCCGCAGTACGAAGAAAACTACCCGATCATGTTGTAGTAGGACTCCAACTGTACTCAGCTAGGACTTTCCATGTAACCCTGTCCCCCCGGATATATAAGGGCATGCAGGGACCGCCTCAAAAGACATCAACACCTAAGGCAGTACAAACAGCCACATAGGACATAGGGTATTACTCAACTCGCGGCCCGAACCTGTCTAAATCTTTGTATTCCTTGCACCATCAAGTTCCAGAGCAGTCAATCCCTACCTACAAACCTTACTGCTAAGGGTATCCCTGAGTAGGCTTGACAGTAAACGCCAACAGCTGGCACACCGGTAGGGGATTCGGCGAGTTCATCAGCGAATTCGATGGCCGGATTAAGCGAGGCCAACAACGTGCCCGAGGACACAACTCTTGTTTTTGGCTCCTGGACTTGTATGGCTGACGGATCGGGCGGCTTCTCCAGCCACCTTGTCACGCCCAAATCGCCTGAGCTGAAAACCCCCTAACCAATCCGCTGAAATCTGCAAGACTGCAGAACTCGACGGAAAGCAAGCTCCACTCGAGCTTAGTTCGGATATTCCAGAAAACGTGTCGACTCTAGCTCAAATTCTCGAGTTAGCCGAGTCTGATACAAATTCTGACCGAAAAAAATCTTCAATTTTCCGAAACCATAGGAAAATACCTGACTTATCTCAAGTCAATAAAACGCCCCAAGATCGACAACTCGGAACTACTCGATGGAGTAGATCGAGTTTCAAGATCAATAGAGGGATGCATCAACCTTGCAGAATCCGCCCTTACTCATCTAAATCACAACAGAACCCAGAAGAATTGAACCCACCACAGCAACGGTCCGGCGATATACTCTCAGGGATCGATCGAGTAGATTCTACGCTCGTCGACTGCATCAAGATGGCTGAAAACACTTTGCAAAATAAAAAGCAGAAATTGGGAGGAGGAATCTGCGGGAGATCTGGACAGACAAACCCCCAGCTTGCTCGGATGGGACCGTCTTCCTCCAAGAAACCCCAGAACCCTTCACCGAAACCTGCTCACTGTCAGACTCCTGAACTAGCCAAAAACTTATTCGATCAGGATTTCGACCAATTCATGAACAACCTCGACAACTTTGAACCATTCGATGATCTCGAAGACTAGTTAGATAATGTCGACTTGTTCATGGACGCTATTGCCCATCCACCCCAGAATGCTGACACCCTCTGGGAACTGGCCAAGCTTAAAAAGAGTAAATCCAAGGCTCCAGTACAATCCAGCAAGTCAATTTTCGACAGACCCTAGATTAAGGAGCCCGAAGGACTGACTCCCACTCAATCATGGCTACACTAGATGAACGAGAACGCCCTCCACGTAGAGATGGGCATACTGCTTCTCGCTCACCCAAAGCACACATACTCTAAAATCGGTGGATTAACCAATTCCGACTCCGAGTACTCCACAAATTCGGAAGATGAGCTGGATGACCTAATCCAGTACAGCAAGGAAGTCGAATCCAACTCGACCAAGAATTCCAAGTCCGACCAGGACTCTCTCCCAAACTTGGTCATATATGCTATGCCGCAAGGACAGACAGTGCGCCTGAAGGAGACACAAGATCCTAACGCCTTTGGCTCTCAGCCAACAGATCTTCCCTTTCAGTAGAGCACTCCGCTAGACCCGTCTTCAAGCAAACAAGACCAAGTAACTAAAGATCTTTGCCGTCAAATCCTCATGGTTCGCATCTTTGAAGTACATGAATCTGAGGATGACTCCACGGAACGTCTCAACCTCGATGACTACAATTCTGATGACTTCGATGAGTATCTTTCTGACAATATGGAAACTACTCCCCCCACGGTCACAGAAACCCAAGCTGCTAAACAAGACCTGCCTGCACCTCCTCCAGCAATAACAATTACTATCCAACTGGAAGAGCAGCATGCAACAGAAGATCTCTACGAGCGTCGTCGCCTGCTTAACCAGAAGAGGGCGTTCAGGCGCCAGCGCCTCGCCAACCGCCAACAAGAACAGCAAGGCGACAACTACGACTACTCCAACAGCAACCTTCGCACTGTGATCAACATTGGTCGTGATGTCCGCAACGTCATCATCTCAAGGAGAAAGGAGTGCGAGGATATAGAGGTATACAGCCCTTCTTCCAACTACCACATTCCGGCACATGCTTCCACATCCTTCAAGAAATGCAAGCTGGCAAGTACCCTTCCTCAGGGTAAACCTCGCACCCAACACCATGGATAAACATCTCTTGGCGGAGACAAGATCAACAAAACGCTCCTACGCAAGTGCTTCATGCACCCAAAGAGCTCTCACACAATCTTCAAGTGCAACTCACTCCGCAAAGCCCTTGGGGCACCACCAGTAAAGGATACTTTACCCAAAATCTAATCGATTGCTATATCGATTAGTTTACCCGCGAATAATTTTATTCAGTTGTGTAAGACATTGCTCATGTATACGAGCAAGGGGTAGGTCTTAAGAGTCAGAGTCCGTCATTTTACAATTACTATAATTTTGACAAGTTTCCAATAAAAGTTGATTATCTCATAAATCGACTACTTTGCTCTCGCTCATCTGACCTACACCCCATCGCTTATATTACTCTGAGAGCTCTGCTCAACATAGAGCAGCAATCGAGTAGTTTTTCATGGTTTACCTCGAGTATTCTTTTGACATTTTTGTCTTGGGTAACCCGACGGGGTTCATCCTAACAGACTTGTCCTAAGAGTTACTCTAGTCCTTGGTTAAGACACCCTACTCGCTGGCTCGAGTAGGTTTTGGATATTCTTTTGACATTTTCGTCTTGGGTAACCCGACAGGGTTCATCCTAACAGACTTGTCCTAAGAGTTACTCTAGTCCTTGGTTAGGACACCCTACTTGTTGGTTTGAGTAGGTCTTGGATATTCTTTTGATATTTTCGTCTTGGGTAACCCGACGGGGTTCATCCTAACAGATCTATCTTAAGAATTACTCAAGTCCTTTGGTAGGACACCTTACTCGCCTTGCTCGAGTAAGTTTGTAATATTTCTAAAATATTTTCGTCTTGGGTAACTCGACGAAGTTCATCCTAACAGACCTATTTTAGAAAGCAATCCAGTCCTTGTGTAGGACATACTACTCTCTGGATCTAGTAGTTTGGGGAAATTTTCACAAAAAGTTTTTCCCACTTGGGTGACCAGTAAGGCCTATCCTAATCGGTCAACTGTGAAAGCTATTCCAATGAGCATAAAACAAATTATCGGTACCATTAATAGGTTGACGCGAGTCTCCTGCTTGCTTGGACTACTAAGGGAGCTTCAACTACGGAACTTTTTGCCTTGAGTACTTGACGGGTGTTACTCGCTTGCTCGAGATACCAAAAGTGTTCCGTTTTCCCTTAGTACTCTGAGTAGTTGTCGAGAGTCTCTTGTTCACCTATGTATCAAAGAACATCCTCTAAGCTCCTAACTCTCTAAGTACTCGATAAGAGTTCTCCCTTGTTTGTTTGGACAATCAAGTCCATAAGAGCATCGCTCTAACTGACGCATTTCCTTTCAAAAGAAAATCTGCATTAAGCTACAGCTTAAATTACCCTCTTGTAAAATGGTTTTCCCACTTGGTTAATCCTGCGGGATTCAATCCTAACCGGTCAGCACTAGAGTTCTAACTAAAGAACCATATAACTCGATCCTATTCGAGAATACTTCGCCTCCTAAGGCATCTACGAATACAACACTTTGTATCCACTATCAAGATTGAGTAGGCACGATGCCGCCAGAACTCATGCCTTTCGAGTACCATTTACTCGATACGCCAAAAGGATCACGCAATCCTATCATAAAATAAGTACTTGGCAAATTTAAACATTTGTACAAAGTACTTGTGGCCCACACGCCAAACAGTTTTTACAAGCAAGTTCAAGGGGATTCGGGCTTGGTCAGAGTCTCCACTATCTTGTCGGCAACGGCGGAAGTCTTTTGCAGATATTGATTGAACTGATCATCAGTGCAATCAGCCTTCGTGCCCTGCCCAAGTGCATCAAGTGGAGTATGTGGCCAGTAGGACTTCACCAACCCGAGTACATGCCCCACGTACTGTCGGGTGGTTGTGGAGACGTACCTTTCAAAGCTCTCGGGAACTTGCCGAAGCCTCCCCGCCAATGTAAGCGGTTTGCCTTCACTCCCCTCCGGGATCTCCATAAGCCCTGCCACTTCTTGAGCAGCATCCCTCAGCTCTACGAGCTCCTGCTGCATCAAATCCCGAGACTCTGACAGGTCTTTGAGATGCTTAAGAGCTGTCACCGCCTCCCAGTCAGAGTCCTCCTTGATCTTCTTGAGCTTTACAATTTCATCTGCGTTTCGGTACATAAGAATATTTAAATCCAGTACCAAGCTTTCCTCAATCTTTAATGATTTCGAGGTAGCTGTGTACTCGAATAAAAGAAAGGCTTATAAACACCAAGCAGATTAATCTAGTCGATTGCATCATATATGCTGAAGACTAACCTTTCTTGGCCTTGGAGAGTTTATTGATTTTCTCCTGAAGGGCAGCCTTCTCGGACGAGAGCGTTTTTTTACCCGCTCTCTCAGAGCATTTAGCTCCGAATTGTCCAAGGGCTGGCTACTCCCCTCCTCCAACACCTCCTGCCAAGAAGTAAAAGCAAAATGATCAGTATACACTACTCGATCTATACATAAGTACTCGAGGTACTTGACTACTTACCCCCAGCAGCTTGAAGGCAAGCTTCAGCTTCTCTTGCGGCACGACACTTCCCGATGAGACATGCGAAGCACTCGCCCACACCTCAGAGATTGCCTTTTCCGGCACATCTTCGATCCTCCCCACAGTATTCCCTGGATTTTGGGAATCTAGAGGAAAAATGGGTTACTTAACCAAACTAAGAGCAAAGAAAAGTACTTTTTCAGTACAAGGCATTATGAGTTTACCTGTAGGGGTTTCTTCAGGCAGCTTCTCGCCACCTTCCTCTTCAGGAAGCTTCTCGTCACCCCCTCTTCTGGAAGATTGTCGCTTCCACAGATCTCCGGGAGCCTTCCATCGCTCTTCCCAGCTTCTGGGAGTGGAGAATTCTGAAGCATGGCATTTGCCATCTCCTCCGCCTCGCGAGAACTCATCTCCGGAGTACTCAGGGGCTTCTCCACTACCGACTTGGGGGCTGAGTTGTCTTTAGTTTCCCCTCTGGCCTCCAGGAGTGCGTCACTGAAAAGACAAATCAGGTACTCGTTACAAAGACAAACCCTACAATTACAAGTTTCAAGGAACTTACATAGGGGCCCTTGTCAGGGCAAGCTTCCTCGCACCAAACTTTCGGGTCGGCCTCACGATGACGGCCTTGCTACCCGTATCCTCAGCATTATCTACAGTGGAACTACTCGCCGGTCGAGTAGTCCCAGTCTCCTTTGATGGGTCTGCTATGGTGGAATGGACGGTTCGTCCCACCATAGCATCATCCCCAGATGCTGAAGTCCGTGGCACTTTAGCCGCCAGACTTAGCAAAGCAAAAAACTCAAATCAGAAACAAGCAAATCGAAATCGGAAGTACTCGATTGTAATCGACTAGTTACTTACCTATTACTGGTGGCTTGAAAGGAGCTGCTACGCTTCCTCACCACTGACCGCGCACCCTTCGGATGCCCGGCCTGGGTATCTGTAATGGGAGTGGGGTTGTGCTCCCCGTCACTCTTCTCAGCCGCCTCTTCATCTGCACAGTATTGATTATCTAAGATTTTACGTAAATATTCTGGGACTTGGTTAATAGTATAAGAGTGCATGAAGAAAGAAAAAGGACGATTAAGTGCCTAGCAGAGGAGGACTACTCTTAAAACACTCCACATCCTCCTACAGAAAGCAAAATTCTATCAGAATCACACTAAGGTAAAGTACTCGATAACTACAAATCGACTAGTCTTATCAGTACCTGCTTCGGAGGACTCGCAGCAGAAAAAGTATCAGGAATATCAGGTACTTTCTTTACATTCCTTAGTAGTCACTGGACCCGACTAAACACCTCTTTATCCGAGATCTCTTCCTCCGAGTATCTTGATGAGTCAGTTGTTCCCTGATACTGGAAACCAAGTGTTTCCTGAGCCTGCAGTGGCTGGACTCTCCTTTTCATCCAGTTGAACACAACAGCCTCTCCAGTCAAATTCTTTTGCCTGGTCGGCAATCCGTGCGAGTAGCTCGGAGACTTGACTACTGTCGACTAGTTTCTTATTCCACTCAGGCCATTGAATTGGAGGGCCTGGAGTAATCGCTGGTACACTCTCCCATTGGTTCTCTACATAGAACCATTTGGGTTTCCAGTCGATTACTTCCCCTGCCTAAGCTGTAAACCCGCACCTCCTACTACATCTAAAACGTAGGAATTTAGTTGCGGTTTAAGATGGAATAGAAACCGGAAGAGTTCAAAATGGGGCTCGATGCCCAGAAAAGTTTCACACAAATGCACGAAGATAGAAATGTGAACAAAGAAATTGGGGGTCAAGTGATGAAGCTGGATCCTGTAGTAGCGCAGGAGCCTAGAGAAGAAAAACGAACAAGGGAACCCCAATCCCCATTCCAAATAAGGAGCAAAGGTCACGATTTCACCCGTATTTTCATACGGACGATCCTCACCCAAGGCAGGACGCCATTGGATGACGGATTTTTCCAGCAAAAGACCAGTAGAATCTAAAGTTTCTAGGTTGGATTCAGAACACTTACTTGAGACCCATGCCTCCTCGCGAGTTGGTTCCGCAGCTACACCCTTGCCCTTGCTCGACTTCTTCGGAGCCATCCGGAAATCAACATAGTGCTTCACGCGCATAAACTGGCTAGAACCCTAATGGATTTGGGAGCAAGAGAAAGCAAGGAATTTTAGATATGGGAGCTTGAGGGCAAGAATAGATCTAAACAGTAAAAAGGGAATGGCGGCCGGTGGGGTAAAACCTAGTTACCGTTCTATTTTATTGTAGCGGTGGCAACATGGTAAAATACTCAAAAGGCCAGCAGCCAGTTACCAATTGCGGAATAAACGGGATTTTATGAGACATTTCTTTGTTCTGAGATTACATTCTGGAAAAAGAAAACACTCACATCCCTTGACAAACTACTCGACTTTACTTCCTTCTACTGGGATTACATTCCAGAATAAAGGAAAAGTACTAGACATAGTACAACTACTCGATTTTACAACTCGAGTACTTCTTCCTAACTAGCTTTACAACGACTCGGGTCTGCACGCACACCTCTTGGATTTCTTGGAGCTTCTAGTTGAGGCCTGCTGCAGCGAGATCGGCCCGAGGGCATGACAAAATACAAACATGTTATTCCCATCTAGGGAATAATGATACTCATATTCTGGGAGAAAAGTTTTAAGAGTTTGGAGGCAGATTACAGTAATCGCCTCGCAAGATCTCTTGTAGCATTTTGCGGAGAAATTTCTCCTTCTCCCTGAATACGTTGTGACAAGATTAAGTCTCCTCACTAGAGATGTCAGTTCTTGGGTTCCCACAACCTGGGAACCCCAAGAGTACGACACAATTAGCTGCAACCAGTCCACAGAGAACCTGCCTCATTGGAATATGCAAGGACTTGATGTCCAAAATGGATCCGATGAGAGCATTGGGGTTGTAGGATGAGGTAGCAGGGACTTCTCTTGTCACTCGCAAGTTCTCTTTGTGGCAGAACCACCTGAATTATCCCGGCTCAAGTGCGTCGGCCATCACCATAAAGGCAACACCGACTCAAACACACTTCAAATGGAACAATTCTTGGTCTGTCGGGTAACGTCCCAATACAACCACCGGTTCTCAGATCGAACGAGCATACCCCGCACGAAGGCGAGTCCAGAGATATTACAACCACATATTTTACAACACAGGCTCAGTAGTGATTACAAACCAGTTCAAACAATTATTACAATACCAAACTTAGTAAAACAGTTGTACAAACCATAACTGTAAGTTCAGAGTTTGAAAAGCAGCGGAAAGAGAAAACGACGGCTACAACACGTCGTAAAAGTATACCAAGCTAGCCCAAGCAAGGTATCACTCGTCAGGGTCATTGCCGGCCGAAGACGGAACCCACTCTACGGACCAGCTAGGAGGCAAAGAGTAGGGCCAAGACAAACTAGCGATCTGTTCCTCAAAACTCATACCTGAAAAAGGGTTTCAACAGCAAGGCTGAGTATTCTAATACTCAGCAAGACTTAACCGTCAACGGGTATACGTAGCCCACCTAACTAGACTATGCAGGGTTCTGTGAGGCTCTGGTTTTCCTTTTGCTAAAAATCAATAAAGAGTAGGTCCTTACTTTCAAATTTTAGCTTCCAAGTTTCTAGTTGATTAACCATTCTATGTAAGCAACTACTATTCAACCAGGGTAGAAATTTTAAGCAAACATCAGGATTAATCATAATAATGTTGCTCTTATTACTCTATGTGGCAAAGAGATCAAGCAGTCCCAAACTGTGAGAAGTGGACGATTCGAATCGAATTTGTTAACCTAGCCAAGCAGACCTAACACACACGTTTGGAACACCATCGGGTCATTCCCAAACAACCGTTTACCTTTCTTTCTGGCTTGTGGATAGGGTCACTCTCCCCGACTACAGGGCTCCAAGGTCCAACCTTGTCCATCGTAGCTGCAGTGTTGCGCAACATAAAAATAAAACCTATCCCTAAGAGAGAGTGAAAGGTATATCCACTCCCCGGTCCAATCGGCTACTAGGCTTACAGCGTACCATATTTACGGCATGTGGCTAGTACATTCAAAAACTTAACCAGCACTACCACACACCGTGACCTTAGCAAGTTCATCAACACAGACGGGGCCTCATATAAGGTCATGATATTGAACACAACCCCGTCCGTCGTCCTTATATTGATAACAGAAAGTGAACAAGCAATTCCTATAGAGCTCGCGTGTGACAGGCAATCACTCGATTTTTACCGGTCCTATAAGCTTAGCAATTATCTGAACTCAGGTCTAGTGTTCAGTACATAGGTTCCTAGGATCATGCATCTAGGGTTTCAATTCAAATCCTAAGAACTGTAAATGCACAAGTAAGTAATAACAATAAATGGTAATAATTTGAAATATAGGTTATGTCCGGGGCTTGCCTTCTCGGTAGTCGCTAACTATTTCAGCCCTGGGCTCTTCCAAAATTTGGTCCGGGGCTTCAGTTAGTACAGTAGTGTTCACTTGAGCTTCGGGATCACCTCCTTCGGAATCCGGGATCAGCTCGTACGTCCCGTCAGTTAACACCGAAGTATCTATATGTGATGCAAGAACAATATTATAAACACACTCATATCACGATAAAGTTGTAGTCTAACAAATAGCAAACAATCGCATTACATGGGCAATCGTTTATAGAGTAGATAACTAAGTTTTCTAACTACACAAGGCATCATGATCAACAGCACAAAAGAAGCTCACTAACTTCATAAAACAAGTTGTGGTGAAATCCTATAGCTTGCAATTCATGGTTTGCTAATAAATCAACCACTCAGTACACATTCAGTAATAAATTCAGAAAAAATAAATTTCAACAGAAGGTAAACAGAGTGATCTACCCTGAAAATTTCATACCAAAACATGCAGCCATTTAATCAGAACAAATCATTTATTCAGACAACTCCTAGAACAAGATTGAATTATACAGGTTAGACCAGAGCAACATAGAAGCTAGAAAATTAACAGAAGCTCTACACAGATCTTGGTTAGCTACTGTAATTTTTTGAAGATTTAATCTACAAAGAATTTATTCTGAGAAAATAAAAAATATTGACAGAAAACTAACAAGATTCATTTGTAGATTCTGTTCTATTCATTAACTGGTGCTCAAATTTTACAGAAAGTAACCTATGACTAAAACAAGGCTCTACAAAAATTACCAGGATTTTATAGGTAACAAAACTATTTAACATGATTAAAGTTCACTTAACAAAAATTAAATCAAAGAAATATCTATACAGAAGGAATGACCATGAAATTTTTATAGAAATACTAGAGTCATATGGGCATCTCACCATAAAAATTTCACAGCAAGATATGGCTTCAAACATCAGTTAGGGAAAAGGTAAAAACCACTAGCATTTAAACACTAGTAACACAAATATATTTTTACAGCAAAAACTTTCAAAAACCAACCATCATATTATGATTCTACTGCAAAGATCTCTTCAAGAGGATTCTAAAACATCAAGATTTGCATTTTTCTGATTTTTCTACGAATTTCTATGGAATTTCAAAATTTACAGCAAAAATCACAAAGAAGTCACTGAAGACACTATTCAAATGAGTCACGGGCTTCGCAGACAGCCCCCTGGGGTTTCTTGAATTCTAACAGGGGGTCCCTGGCCGGTGGGGAAAAACATGGAATGATGGAGGCGGCGGATCCAGATGACTCTGGTCACCGGCGGCGAGGGAGATGTTGGGGAACTCAAAGAGGAGACCGAGCCGCACCCTTTGGTGCCCGTGGCGCGTCGGGAGAGGGTCGGAGGAGGGCGGTCGGCGGTGGATAGTGAGGCGGCGGCGGAGGCGCTCGTCGGCGGGGTATTCCGGTGTGGATTGGGCGAGGAGGAGGGGTGGGTGAGCTTCGCGGGGCCAAGGCGGAGCTGCTGGTGTGGTCAGCGAGGGGGAGGAGGACCGGAGCTATGAGTTCCACGGTGAGCTCGGCTCGCCGGCGTGCGGTTTGGACGGTGGCGGTGCTCTGGAGCGTGGAAGCGAGGAAAAGGGGAAAGGACGAGGGGAACGAGTTGCTGGGGTATTTGTAGTGCTACTGCGCGCAAGAGATTGGGCTCTGGGGCTCTGTCCCGAGCTCTCCACAGCGGCGGCGAGGTGGCGGCCGGTGGGAGCTCGGTGCTGCGTGGCAAGGTAGGGGAGGCACAACGCGAAGGCAAAAAGTGGTGGAGGAGGTCGGGCGCGACGCGTGGGCGGCCAGCACGAGCAGGAGGTGGCCGGGCTGGCCCTCCACGGTGGCGACGGCGCTGAACAGCGGCGGCGTGGAGTAGAGCAGGCAGGCAGGCTGGAGGTGGAAGAATCTGGACCGATTTGCAATTTTAGAAATTTCAGGGACCGTACTGTAAACTAGCAATAACTTTTAATCTAGGGCTCAAATGAAAAAGTACCCAACATGAAAGTTGTTCAACTTTTCAAGATCTACAACTTTGATGTTGTGCAAAAATTTATTTGATCAAAGGTTAAAGAGTTATTTTTGAAAACATAAAGAGAATTTGAATTCAAAGGACTTTTGTCTTTTTCAATGCAAAATCACTTTAAATCTAGGCTGAATTGAAAGATTTCCTGCCAAGCAATGATTACACTACATTTTGCAAATAAACCCTCCACAAAAGCTATAATCACACATCCTATTCAAATAAAACTATAAAGTTGACCTTGGAACAATTCATAATTACACAAATAACCTTTATATTTACAAAAAGATCCTTTTTCAAGCAAGTCAAGCACATGATGCATAAAATAGATACACAACTACTGTGCAGACACCTAGGGTGTCACACTCTTCTATCATCATTTGCTGGAAAGGACTACACAAACTTCAGGAGGGCGAGAGCAAGAACACCAAATGCAAGCCATAGCTTCTGAATGTTGGTGCTTCTAGCGAAGGTCTCTCACCCACCTTTTATAGCCACAAGGGACCTTACTGGAGGACAACCCGTGATGCTACAGTGGCAGCATTCATGAGCATAATAATACAGATTCTCCATATAGTACAGTCCCATGTGAGCGTACAGTAAAAGGATATACATCCCGGGTTTTATTTCTGAAGATAATTCGGGTGCAATTAGTGCGGTGTATCCAATCAAATCATTTTTCTAGGATTTTTTACCCGACAAAGGGGTCTTTTCGGAGACCGGATCTAATTAAACTTGTAAGTATTCTGAAGAATAAAACCTGATGCCACGTCTTAGATTCTTAATTCCAAATCTTTGCTCGGGGGCTACCCGCAGAATAAGGGATTTTGATTTAAGGCTTGGGGGCTGCGGGATATGTGCGTCAGAGATTTATTTTTTAAATTTTTTGGAAAACAGTGAAGGAAAAAGAATGAAGTGACCCTCAGCCTGATTCTACGATTCAACCTAAGTCTCGGAGGCTACTCCATATGGAGCGCGAGTACTTCGCGCACCATATATGATCAAGATTTTGGGGCTTGAGCACCTCACAGCCTCGAAGCAACCGGAAGTACTTGGAGGACTACTCGACATATCTAAAAGAAGGCCCAGAAGCAACCAGAAGGATGTTCTGATTACTTGAAGTACTCGAAGACGCCTAGCCAAGTACTCAACGCCTGCAGGACTCAGCTACGAAGAGCTTGGGGGCTTGTCAGACCCGGGGCAGCGGGACTGCTTGTAGGCATAGAATGTTCTAGAGTAAGGGATAGCTCATGGATGTACCCTACCTCTCTTGTAACTACCCGAATAGGCGTAGAACTAGCTGCAGTACGAAGGAAACTACCCGACCATGTTGTAGTAGGACTCCAACTGTACTCAGCTAGGACTTTCCATGTAACCCAGTCCCCCTGGATATATGAGGGCGGGCAGGGACCCCCTCAAAACACATCAACTCCTAAGGCAATACAAACAACCACACAAGACGTAGGGTATTACGCAACTCGCGGCCCGAACCTGTCTAAATCTTTGTGTTCCTTGCACCATCGAGTTCCAGAGTAGTCGATCCCTACCTACTAACCTTACTGCTAAGGGTATCCCTGAGTAGGCTTGGCGGTAAACACTGACATTGCTGTCCTTGCCAGACCGAAACAAAAGGATTGCAGCTTTTGAGGTAGAGTTTGTGACTATCTGAACTGTGCCGAGGAAATCAACCGTCTGCTCGAGTCGGAGAAGAAGCTGTGCAAACAAGGGGATGAACAATTGGTGAAGGCCAGGGGCACCCTAAGCAATAAGCTGCAGCAATTTGAAGCGTTGTAGAAGGAATTTGAAGCACTGCAGAGCACCCTGAGCAAGAAGCAATAGCAATTGGAAGCAGTGCAAAAGCAAGAAGAAGCGCTGCAGATCAACCTACGCAGCAAGCAGAAGCAATTTGAAGCGCTGCAGAAGGAAATTGAAGCGCTACAGAAGGAGAACAAGGATCTGTCAGCCGCTGCTCTCAAGCTCGTAAACATCGTTGTGCTCATTGAACCAGGAACTGCAATGCCTTCTCTACTATACCGCCTTTGTCAAGCTTCGTTTGAGCTGCGGACATACTGTGAAGCCCTAGCCAAGCTCTGCTTGAATCATGTTCTTGCACTGGCGAAGTCGTGGTGGCCTGCCCATGATATTAGTCTATTAAGAGGCATCAACCCGGACATCCCTCCCCAAAGGTTTAGGGAGCTGGCGGATGAGTTCGAGGACACAACCATGGAAATTGTGGTGCATGTACTGTTTTAGGCTGTTTATCTGTTGTGACATGTAGCCTGCATGAAGAACTTAATGAAGCATGTAGATATTTATCTATTGCAAGATATGTAGCTTGTGGGAAGAACTTAATGAAGCTATTTCCCTGCACTCGAGAAAGATCATCCGGTGAGGATGTACGGCGATAGAGGTCTAACCAGTGAGTGCAGTAAACTTGGAATCTTCGCTTGCAATCATACGGTGAGGGTGTACAGTGCAACCACATGTGTAACCGATTAGTGAAGTAAACTTGGATCATTAGCTTGCACTCCAAGAAGATGATCCGGTGATGATATACGGCAATATTATAGGTCTAACTAGTGACATCGCCATAAACTTGGAATCTTAGCTTGCAATCATACGGTGAGGGTGTATGGTGCAAGCACATGTGTAGCCGGTGCATAAAGTAAACTTCGATCGTTACCTTGCACTCCAGGGAGATTGTCTGGTGAGGATGTACGGTGATAGCACAGGTCTAACCGGTGAGTGCAGTAAACTTGAAACACGCCCAATTCAACTACTCTGAGTTCCAACAAGAAATCATCAACAAATGTAAAAGATCTGCATCAATTCAGCCTGTAGATCTGCGACAATTCATCAACAAAATGGGATGTCAGCAGACATTATTTCATCCAAGGGCTACGCTCGAGTTGCCCTGGAAAGCTGACCCTTTTTTCTCCGCTTCGAGGTTGTTGTAGCTTAAGTCGTTTAGCAATAGCTTGAGTGCTGAACTCATTTACGACAGTTGATGTGGGAGTTTTTGGAGTATCTGGAACTTTGCGTGGCCGTCCTGGTTTCCTTTTCATAGATCCTGATGCCGCTGACGTGCTGGGGGCAGTTATTGAAGGAGTCACTGATGTGCTGGGGGCAGTTTTTGAAGGAGTCTTAGTGGTTGCTTTCCTTGGCCGTCCTCTCCCCCTTTTCGCTGTTATCGTGCTGGCCGCAGTGGTTTCAGGAGTTGCTTGGATGCTCACCGCAGGCATTGATGGAGTTCCAGCACCATTCTCCACCATCTGTACATCGTCATCATCTTCAGCATTCTCCTGGCATTGTGAGTCCTCCGGATACTTCAACTTGTATTGTTCCTCCTAAGTATGAACCCAAACGTTAGATTGACCCAAGTTAATTGTACAGCCTAGAATAAAGTTAGTCAAAAGTCCATGTACATACCATCATAGGCTCTTTGTATGAGTCCAAGCGTAACTTGATGCGTTCAAAATGGAGCATCCTCGTGCATATTTTCCAGCGAAACACTTTAATCTGCGCCTGCAAGAGAAGGTAGTGCAGAGCATACAACAATTATTGTTTCAGCCTGTAGCAATTTCAGACTCACATTGGAGAACTTATGGGTCATTCATTCTCCATTCCATACCAGAATATACTTGATGACGAATGCCGCACATGAAGTACTGCAAAGGAACGTAAAGGTAAGTAACTGGAATGAAACATTAATACAGAACCTAAAAGAGTACCTGTCTGTTTGTCGCGGTACGTTAGTGTACAGAACTGTTTTCCAAGTGTGCAAGTTAATCGTTGTACCCAAAGAGTCCATACATGATTGTAGGCCTTCCACTTAGGGGTGTTGAGATACATGTTAATTTTGATCGAGCGAAAGTTGAATACTGGTTTCGTGTTACGCGCGATGGTCTATCCTTACCATTTTCTCTTCTAGTTTTTCATCTCGTATTGCGGGTATAGAGTTAAGGATTTGTACCTCTGACCTTTTAAAATTCAGCACTAGGAGAACCCAGTGGTTCCTGTTCACATTCATTGGCACAAAAACCTGTAACAAAAAGTTACAAAGCAATGAATGGAATGTCCTAATTAAAAACTAAATTTAGCAAATAAATACATGGGTGGACATGCTACGAACAAGCATAACAAAATGCTAAGAACGATTTGAGCATCAAGACTAATTGTTATTGTTCCTGCACATGAAGTTCAATATTAATTGAGTATTACGCACCAAATGCCTTCTGTTGCATAATTTAGCAATTTGTTTCCTGTATCTAATATGTTCTTCCCTCCCTAGATTATCTGAAGTTAACAGCCTGGCTTCGAAAGTATTTAAGAAAGCTGCTGAATAAGTCTCCACAATGCTGATGACAACATAAGCATTTATAACCTGCAAAGGGTTCATTTAGTACATATGTGTTTAAATGTTTGTAATGTTGAAAAGGATATGAAATGATAGTACCTCATCTGATATATATCTGTCTGACACGTTTCCGCACATCTGCTTTGCTCCGAGTTGATACTCACCTATTGCTACCAGATCCGCGTCTTGGTAACTCAGTTGTACAAAGGCTGCTGCGTCATAGTCGTTTTGAGTCAATTCATAATCTTTGTCAATGTTGGCATTTCTTACGCTCAATAGAATATGGATTCCGCAAGCGCACAGAATCACCGCTGTAGCACTTCACCTTGGAGTATTCCAAGGTATCGTATATTTCCTCAGGGAAGCACTATGGTCAAAGAGTATCGAAGAATCGAATGACAAACTTTACTAGGGATATCAACCGACTAACTTAGTGGGGGTAAGCCTGATATGATAGGATAAGATAATGGCCAATGATGACCAGTTGACACAGGAGCAAGGATGGCAACGGGTCGGGTTCGGATCGGGTGGAGTCTCCGTGCACCCAAAACCGAAACCCGAACCCGAACCCGAACCCGAATCCGATTCGGGTGGAAATCCATCACCAAAACCAAACCCGCGGATACCCGAAACCCGAATGGATACCTGAAACCCGTGGATAAATATACACATATTCACATGTATAAATAAGAGGCAACAAATAATAAATATTTTCATGAGTCAACTTTCAATAAATTTAATAGTCTAAGTAAACAAGTTATCATTAACATATTATAAAACATGAGTTTTAATTCGAAATGATTTATTTTGAATATCCATTGGATATCCACGGGTGGAAACCAAAACCCGAAACCGAACCCGAAACCAAACCCAAACCCGAACTTGAAAACCGTGGGCGAAAAACCAACCCCAAACCCGAAACCCGAAAAACTGAAACCCGCGGATACCCGCACCGAACCCGATCCACTGCCATCTCTACACAGGAGACTCTAATCCTTAGAGAGGTAAGCAGCTGGGAGGACAACAAGCGAGAAAGACTCCTAAAACACTTCTAAACTACCGAGCTAGCTTCTCTAGACTAAACCTTGCTTCTAACTAGTTATCAGGAACCTAGAGCTTACTTCGGCGACTGGAAGAGGAAGGACTTCAGAAAGGGATGAGAGGGGAGTCCAACGGCAACCTGCAACTACTGCTATGAAAACACCCGAACGTGGTGGACTACAAAGGACGGATAGGGCTGTCACCACCTACCGACTACCACAACGGTTCCATGGGGTGGAACCGTCTTTCTAGCTAACACTAAGCCCAGACACCACGTCCGTACTCAGTGTTAGGATTTCTCTTGTCGCGAACAAGAGAAATCCCCCTCAACCTAGAGCACTAACTTGAGATACTCTAGTCCGGGTGAGAAAACCCGTAAGGTAAGATCCCGATAAACAAGATAGGTACAAAGGCTAAGCTAGAGAATTATTTACGCACACAAGTAAGATAACTTGGAAAGGTAAATAAATGCGGAAAGTAAAGCTGACTCAAAAAGATAAAGAAGGTTACTTAAATTGATAAATGTCAAAGGAAAAGATACAAGAGCTTATACCCAACTTCCGATGACGACTCCGGAATCCCGAGACAAGCTTGACTCGACTCTAACTCCCAGACTACCTAACCTACTCTAGAAACTAAAAGTGGTCTCAAATTGCTCAAGGTGTATAATCCTCGCCATGGTCGGAAATTTTGACCGTCTTCTTCCTACTATGAGGCTGATACGTTGAGTTTTGGGTAGGAAGAGTGTAGCATACCTTGGTTACCTGTGTTGCCGAGCCGAAGAGTGGTTCGCAGAAGGTTGGTACTCGATCAAACCCCAATCTTATGGAAGGCAAAAGAATGGGTACGTAAAGGAAAAAGATCGGTAGATGACAAGTACCTTCCTTGAACAAACTCACCATTCAGCAAAGCTCAAAATAACTCAAGATAGCTTAGATAGGTTAATATGATAAAACATTATGGCTCTGGTTAGGACATGCAAACCAAAGGGGAATTCTTTACGATGTTTTATTTTAAAGAAATTCCGAGAGGTTCCCTACTAGAGCATGCAGTTTTATTCCAATTCGGGCCATCTCAAATCTCACAACAACTTAGACTTGAAAATCAAGCTCTTGCTCCCACACAAACCAGATTTTAGTGGAACTACTTATGTGCCAACTAGTTCAAGTACTAGGAGAGTAAATAGTTGTATATGAGGCACTTGCAAAGCATGGACAGAGCAACTATTCATCATCTCCATGATAAGAGCTTACATGGATTTCCACACATATGAGTTGGGAGTTTTATTCAAAACATGAAACATTTTTTTTCTTTTTTGTTGTGCTTTATTTTATTTATTTTGTTTTTGTTTTTATTTTATACTTTTACCTTTTTTTTGAGTTTTTGAATGATTAAACTAACTATTTTTTTTGACACAAGATGAAAGGATAGGTCGGATGACTTACCTGGATACTTGGGCACCCCCCCAAGCTTGAATGAAGCTCAGTAGGTCTGCCATCTTGGTCGATTTTTTTCTTTTTTATGCAATGTAAAGTGAAAAGAATGCATTTGCGAGAATTTAAATATGCCATGATGAGAAAGGGAAGACTATGCAAGAAGATAAACTATCCTATATGCAAATGCAAGAATGGATAACTACCACGCACTTCATGGCAAGGGCTCGAGTTTCTCGTCCTGAGCAAGACTATCCATACTTTGGGTTAGGTCGTCATCACCTACTGGAGACATTGGTGGCGATGCTTTCTTCTGCTATACCTTCCGTGTAGGCAGAGTTACTTCGATCTCTTTCTTCCCAAATTCCAGAAAATTCCTACGTTGGATATTCCGCTTCGTGTTTCGTTGGTTATACACCTTAATCTCCTCTCGAGTTCGAAGATTCTCCACGAATTCGATGAGGGAATACGGCTTCTCCAGCTCTTTCACAGATTCCTTCCGGTTGAAACTTTTGATCTGCGAGCATTGTTCACCCTTCGGTCTGAAACTGAATCTCTCCTTTTGCCCATTGATGTTGAGTTGGATTACTCCAACTCCCGCATCAATGTGTGCAGTTGTCATGCTCAAGAATGGCCTCCCCAATATGAGAGGGATTTTAGTGTCGACTTCCATGTCAACAATGATAAAATCAACAGGGACAAAGAAATTCCATATTTTCACCAGAATATCCTTGGTGATCCCCGTGAGATGACGAATTGATTAGTCTGCTAGCTGCAAACACATGGCAGTAGGAGCAAGCGCATGATGGTTAAGTTTATCATAAATTACCTTTGACACGACGCTGATGCTTGCTCGCATATCGCAAAGTGCGTACTTAAAGTGTTGAGCTCTGATGGAACATGTGATGGTGGGGCATCCTGGTTTCTTCTTCTTCTCCGGGAGAGGATTGAGTATAGCTGTGCTACACTCATCCGTAAGCTGCACAACCTCGGTGGTCGGCAGGATCCTCTTATTGCCAAGGATATCCTTGAGATACTTGGCGTACGTGGGAACCTGCATAGTATCAAGAAGTGCAATGTTGCCATAAAACTTCTTAGTTACCTCGATGAACTTGCCGAATTGCTCATCGGCCATCGGCCTCCTTCTCCACTCTAGAAACGTTAAGGCGGTTGTATCGTGACAGTCCCGTGAAGTTCTAGGGGGTTCCACGGGGCCTTCCTGGGTAGCAATGGTGTTGGATTCTTCGGCCTCCTCCAACACTCCATCTTCAGCATAGGTATTCCTGGCAGTTACGGTCTTCCACCGTGTACTTGCATCCAATGGAAGATGTGGTTTCTGTGCGGATTGTCTTGCCCGCAGAACTACCACATTCACACTTTCTTTCGGGGTCACTTCTGGTTGACCAGATAGCTTCCCCGTGTCATGGTTAAGGCAGGATGGTATACCTGCAACCTACGAAAGATGTGGTTTCTATGCAGATTGCCTTGCCTGTACAGCTACCACACTCAGATTTTCTTTCGGGGTCACTTCTGGTTGCCCGGATAGCTTCCCCGTGTCATGGTTAAGGCAGGATGAGGCCAGTTGAGTTACTTTAGTTTCTAACAATTTGTTGAAACTCAACTGATGTTTAATAATAGAGTTAAACCCATCTAGTTGCATAGCCAAAGACTCAAGAATTTTATCATTAGCAAGAAATTTCTCAATAATGTTGTCATTAATTTGTTTTTGGCCATTCATGAAGTCTTTAAGTGAGGGCTGAAAACTATTATTAAAATTGATACCTTGCTGTTGGCAGAAGGGGAGGTATGGCTTAGGATTCCTACCTTGCTGAGGACGACAGTCTGAGTCATTGGGAGTGTTGTTCCCAATGGAGTTATCGTCCTCTTGAGTGAGTTGGCAAGATTTGCCCGAGTGTCCTATATTGCCACATTTCTCACATATCATCTGAGGCTCCATAGTCTGGTTAACCTCCTGGTGTGGAGATTCCAGCTTTTCCATGAGAAGATCCATCTTGGCTGCCAGCACATTGACACTGTCAATTTCATGTATTTCTTTTGCATGGGTCGGCTACCTATCTCCCTTCCAACTTTGGTTGGAAGCAACCTTGTCGATGAGCGTTCTAGCTCCTGCAACATCGAGGGAGAGGAATGCTCCTCCTGCTGCTGCGTCCGTGTGATCTTGCGATCGCTGGTTTAGGCCATGGAAGAAGTTTTGAATGATAAGCCATTCTTCCATGCCATGGTGTGGGCATGCTGCAATGTATTCCTGAAGACGTTCCCAGGCTTCCGGGACTATCTCGTCCTGGAGTTGTTCAAAACTGGAAATCCTATTCCGAAGGGCATTGGTTTTGCCCATCGGAAAGTACTTGACCAGAAAAGCATTGGAGCACGCATCCCAAGTGTCAAACACGTCCTTGTAGGTGTAGAACCATGTCTTTGCTTTCGCAAGCAAAGAGAATGGGAACAGTCAAAGACGAACAGTATCCATCGTAGTGCCTTTTGGGTTGATTATGCTGCTCATTTTCAGAAAATTCTATAGATGAGCGTGGGCATCCTCTGATGCCTTTCCGTAGAAGGGACTTTCTTGAACCATGTTGACAAGCCCAGTCTTTATCTCAAAGCCATTAGTGCCTTTGTCATTATTCAGTCCAGTATGGATATGGCTATTGGACGGGGCTGAGAATTGACAGAGTGTTTTCTGAGCCATGGGTATTGAAGCTGGTGTTGTCAAACCTTGATCCTAAGAAATTTTCTTCTGCTGGGATGACTATGCGTCAAGCAATTCACCCAATTCTTTCTGGATCTGAGTTGAAATGATATGGTAGATCGAAAATGGTCCTTCACTGCTCTGCAGAAATCACAAGGATACCGAGAGCAATGGTAATCCCACTAAAATTAGCAGTGACAAACTAGTAAATTTTATCAAACTATTCGACGATATCTTTAGCCAATTGCTTCCCCGGCAACGGCGCCAGAAATGCTTGTTGGCGTTTCTTACGCTCAATAGAATATGGATTCCGCAAGCGCACAGAACCACCACTGTAGCACTTCACCTTGGAGTATTCCAGGGTATCGTATATTTCCTCAGGGAAGCACTATGGTCAAAGAGTATCGAAGAATCGAATGACAAACTTTACCAGAGATATCAACCGACTAACTTAGTGGGGGTAAGCCTGATATGATAGGATAAGATAATGGCCAACGATGACCGTTTGACATAGGAGACTCTAATCCTTAGAGAGGTAAGCAGCTGGGAGGACAACGAGCGAGAATGACTCCTACAACACTTGTAAACTATCGAGCTAGCCTCTCTAGACTAAACCTTGCTTCTAACTAGTTATCGGGAACCTAGAGCCTACTTCGGCGACTGGAAGAGGAAGGACTTCAGAAAGGGATGAGAGGGGAGTCCAACGGCACCCTACAACTACTGCTATGAAAACACCCGAACGTGGTGGACTACAAAGGACGGATATGGCTGTCACCACCTACCGACTACCACAACAGTTCCGTGGGGTGGAACACACTTTCTAGCTAACACTAAGCCTAGACACCACATCCGTACTCAGTGTTAGGATTTCTCTTGTCGCGAACAAGAGAAATCCCCCTCAACCTAGAGCACTAACTTGAGATACTCTAGTCCGGGCGAGAAAACCCGTAAGGTAAGATCCCGATAAACAAGATAGGTACAAAGCCTAAGCTAGAGAATTACTTCCGCACACAAGAAAGATAACTTGGAAAGGTAAATAAATGTGGAAAGTAAAGCTGACTTGAAAAGATAAAAAAAATTACTTAAATTGATAAATGTCAAAGGAAAAGATACAAGAGCTTATACCTGACTTCCGATGACGACTCCGGAATCCCGAGACAAGCTCGACTCGACTCCAACTCCCAGACTACCTAACCTACTCTAGAAACTAAAAGTAAGAAGAGAGAACTCCGTTTTGGTGTGTGCCTCACAAGTGAGGATGGGGGGCCTATTTATACTAGCTATAGGTCGGTATTTGGCCGAGGCATCGGTTGTACGCAAGAGGGTCGGTTGCCGTAGCTTCCACGCGAAGATGAACTTGAGTCGCTGCAAAGTGGGGCCAGCCGGCCTCCACTAGGCCGGCCGGCCTGGGATTCCCTCCGTTTGGCGCCGACCTTCTCGTGGACGCTCCTGATCTTCTCTAGATGACGGTGTGTGTTGTGTGGCTTCAAAGCTGAAAATTGTAGGCCGGCCGGCCTCTCCTAGGCCGGCCATTGCCTGGGTCTGGCACATCTCGGCCTCCCGTTTCACTTACATCTTGATCGACATGTGTATGAAGTCCATAGTGGTGTTTCGGCCCAAAAGATTTCGGTAAGTGCTGCAAGTGGGTCTTCCCATTTCCAGGATGGAATAGGCAGAGGATGGAGAGTTCCAGCAACTTTTAACTGACTGGCTTTTACCCTCTGACAGGTGTCACACTCCGCAACATATTTCGCAATTTCTCTTTTCATTCGGGTCCACCAGAAATTTTGCCGAAGATCTTGGTACATTTTGGTGCTACCCGGGTGGATTGAGAATTTAGAGAGGTGTGCTTCATCGATAATTTGCTTTCAGAGTTCATGATTTTTAGGAATGACCAAGCGACCATCAAACCATAAAACTCCTTTGTGATCTAGATAGAAACACTTGTACTTCTTTTCTCCTTCTGACAACTTTTGTTTGATAATTCCAACTCCTTTATCATGTAACTGTGCCATGATGACTTGTTCATAGAGGGTGGGTTCAACAGAGATATGATTCAAAGTTCCCTGAGGAATAATCTCCAGATTTTGCTTCTGCATTTCTGTGCATAAGGTCTCGTTATATGACTCAACTGAGAGACAGTTGCAATGAACCTTGCGGCTGAGCGCATCCGTAACAACATTGGCTTTACCGGGATGATAATGGACTTCTAGGTCATAATCTTTGATTAAATCCAGCCATCTTCTTTGACTCATGTTCAGATCACTCTGAGTGAAAATATATTTGAGACTTTTATGGTCAGTATAGATGTTGCATCGAGTTCCCATAAGATAGTGTCTCCAGATCTTGAGAGCATGGACGATCGCTGCTAGCTCAAGATCATGAGTCGGATAATTGAGTTCATGAGGTCGGAGAGCTCAGGAAGTATAAGCGATAACCCAATTTTCTTGCATAAGGACACAGCGAAGACTAGTACCCGATGCATCACAATAAACATCGTAAGACTTACTGTTGTCGGGTTGAGCTAACACTGGGGCTGTAGTTAGATGTGCTCTCAATGCATGGAATGCCTCATCGCACTTTGCATCCCATTTAAATTTGACATCCTTCTTTAGCAGTTCCTTCATTGGCTTTGCAATTCTGGAGAAGTCCGGAATAAATCTGCGGTAATATCCTGCCAAACCGAGGAAATTGCGAATTTGATGAACGGAGGTAGGAGGTTTCCAATCCATCAACTCTTGTACCTTGCTGGGGTCAACTGAGATGCCTTCACTAGAGATAGTGTGATCCAAAAATTTCACAGTATCCAGCCAAAATTCGTATTTAGAGAATTTAGCATATAATTTATGGTCCCGGAGGCGTTGGAGAATGATATGCAGATGCTGCTCATGTTTTGCCTCATCTTTGCAATAAATCAATATATCGTCGATGAAAACCACGACAAATTTGTCAAGTTTAGGCATGAATACTGAATTCATCAGATACATGAAATAAGCAGGAGCATTTGTGAGACCGAATGACATGACTAAATATTCATATAATCCATATCTGGTTGAGAAAATGGTCTTCGGAATATCACAGGGTCTGATCTTGATTTGATGATAACCAGAACGAAGATCAATCTTTGAGAAAATTTTAGCTCCAGCCAGTTGATCAAAGAGTACATCGATGCGGGGAAGCGGATATTTATTTTCGATAGTCACCGCATTGAGAGGCCGGTAATCAACACACAACCTCATACTATCATCCTTCTTTTTCACAAATAGGACTGGGCAGCCCCATGGTGAAGCACTCGGGCGAATAAAACCCTTGTCCAATAATTCTTACAACTGAATTTTCAGCTCTGCCAGCTCTTTTGGCGGCATTCGGTACGGCCTTTTTGAGATTGGTGCGGTACCGAGCTGTAGTTCAATAACAAACTCGATGTCCCGATCGGGTGGCATTCCCGGCAAGTCATCCGGAAAAACATCGGTATACTCGCATACCACAGGAATATCTTCTAGTTTGGTTTCTCTCATTGCAAATGCACACGAATTTATGCAATCTCGGAATGGCAAGTAGAGAGTAGTGGCTCCATGATCAGGTGAATTTATTTCAACCGCCCGTGCTGGAATATCCAGTGTAACTCTGTGTCGAGTCATCCAATTCATCCCCAAAATAATATCCATGCCTTCAAGTGGTAGAAGAATAAGGTCGGTTTTGATGATTATGCTACCCAATTTGATTGGTACAAGCCGTATTATTTGATTGGAAGCAATTTTACCACCAGGTGTTGAAATCATATATGATCCTTTCGTGTGACGGACATCAAATCCCATGTGAGCACCAAATTTTGGACTAATGAAGCTGTGTGATGCCCCGGAATCAAATAATATAACCGCAGGCTTGTGGTGGATAGAGAATGTGCCCGTCATAACTAGTGCACCCTCAGGAAGATCAGTAAGTGTGGTAAAATTAATCCTTGCCAGCCTGACTTGAATAGTCTATCCTTTGTCCTGGTCCTCTTTGTTTTTCCCGGAGTATTGGCCCTAAGGGCATTTACGAGAAAAGTGATTCGGATCCCCACAATTATAGCAACGATTGGTGGAGCATTCGATCTTGGGCCATTTTGCTAAGGAGCAGGGGAACATGAGGCACCCTGCTGCTGAGGTGGCCGGAATACCCAACGCCATTGGTGAGGGGCCGTCTGAAGAACTGGAGGTGCAGCAGGTTGTACTAAGCGATACCTCTGTAATGGAGCACTAGAGGGTCCAGCTGGTGCTTTTCTCTTTTTCTCAGCATGGTGAGCGTTGATACAATCTTCCTGAGTAATAGCCAAGTTGACCAGCTCGTAATAAGTGTCTACCTTGGTGAGGTTCAGACGTTCTTTGAGCTTGGTATTTAGGCCTCGACGAAAGCAATCACACTTCTTAGCATCAGTGTCAACATGATAGCCTGCATAATGACACAAATTATTGAAAGCTTGGACATATTAGATAACAGTGCGTGTTCCCTGAGTAAGAGCCAGGAATTCATTCAACTTCCTTTCCATAAGCCCATCCGGAATATGATGGGATCGGAATGCCTTCTAGAACTCATCCCAGGTGACAATATGAGCATCTAGGAGTAGAGAATTATAATGATCCCACCAAAGACGAGCAGTACCGCAAAATTGTTGCGCGGCAAAGAGGGCCTTATTTGCATCCGAACATGGCACCACAAGTAGAGAAAACTTGGACTCGATTGTGCGAATCCAAGCATCCGCATCCAAGGGCTCCTTAGTCATGTTGAACACAGGGGGTTGAGTTCCCAAGAAATCCAGATAATTGGCAGCTTGAGGTTGGTGGACATTGGGTCCATCTCGCTGCTGCTGGAACTGCTGCCGTTGAGTAAACTGGCGAAGCAACTCATTTTGGGCGGCTAGAAATTCCGCCAGATCGAGCGGTGGCGGCGGTGGCTGCTGCGATCCACTACCACTCGGTTGCCGAAAACCATCAGGCGTACCACGAGTTGCTCCAACCATCTGAAATATGGAAGTTTAGCGTCGTCAATATGATCCATAATGCTTGAATGACTTAAAGAATACATGTGCAAAGAAATAGAACTCGAAAGGCGTGGTTAAACGAATGTGCAGGAAGCTGCAGGTTACCATAAACATCATAACTCACAATTTGTTCATCCAAATACCTTGAAATTTTGACAGAAGTTAGATAATTTCATGTGCTACAACTTTGGTATTCAACTCAGAGACCAGTTCCTAGAGAAAGATAGTTGAAAAATTCAGTTACCACTACTCTGGTTTTCCTGTTTTTCAGAAAATAGAGCCTCGGTATTTCATGCATAACGCCTGCTGTATATATTAAATGGGGCTGAAATTTTGTGATCATTTAGATAAATAAATTTGGAACAACTTTGGTATTCACTTCAGAGGCTGAATTGATGATTAAGATTGTCAAAGAATTCTATTTCTGAGTCTCGGTTTCAGCTGATAAACAGATTCTGATCAATGGAGTGATCTAAGCATAACTGATGAAGACAAGGTCCCAAAATTATGCAATTTTTACAGAAGGTGCCTAAGATAATTTTGATCATTTTCTCTAGTCAAGCCCAGGTCTAATTCAGAAGCTAAGATGATCAAAACCTTAAGTTTTTGGCTGTCTGTTGACTCAGAAAATTCAGCATCCAGAGAACTATTGTTTTGTGCACCAGAACCAAACCACTTAACTAAACATTCTCAAAATTTTACAGTAGCTTAGTTGCTCCGTTAGCTACAACTTTCGTGTTGAACGAGTTCTCAGGAAATGAACTTAGGTTGGTCGAAAAATTCATTTGGCCAGACTGCTCCAAATTGACAGATTTACAGGGTTTTACCAAATAATCAGAAACACTAGGGTAGAGAACTTCCAAAATTCTCCAATTTTTACAGCACATAGAAATTTTGTATTACTTCATTTCATTTCACAGGCACAACTTCATTTGAGATGGTTTACGAGGTTCAAAAATTCAGGCTCTTCAGGTTTTCAGCAGAATGAGATGGTTTTACCTAGAAAATCCTTATGAAACATTCCTTTTCAAATGACATTACTTGTGGATTTTCTTCGCGATTTGGATTTCCAATTTTTAAAGATGAATGCACGTCCTAATCACCCTCTCAAATAGAAATAATTGCCAAATACCTTTGGACTTACGTGGCTAGCTCGGTGGCACACATAATACGTCTCTCGCAATATAACTAGTCGATATAACTATCTGTCCTAGGATCCTCGATGTTGCAGGAGCTAGAACGCTAATCGACAAGGTTGTTTCCAACCAGACTTGGAAAGGAGATAGCCAGCCGGCCCATGCAAAAGAAATATATGAAATTGATAGTGTCAATGTGCTGGCAGCCAAGATGGATCTTCTCATGGAAAAGCTGGAATCTCCACACCAGGAGGTTAACTAGACTATGGAGCCTCGGATGACATGTGAGAAATGTGGCAATATTGGATACTCAGGCAAATCTTGCCCACTCACTCAAGAGGACGAGAACTCCATTGGGAACAACACTCCCAATGACTCAGACTGACATCCTCAGCAAGGTTGGAATCCTAAGCCCGACCTCCCCTTCGGCCAACAGCAAGGTCTCAATTTTAATAATAGTTTTCAGCCCTCGCTTAAAGACTTCATGAATGGCCAAAAACAAATTAATGACAACATTAGTGAGAAATTTCTTGCAAATGATAAAATTCTTGAGTCTTTGGCTATGCAACTAGATGGGTTTAACTCTGTTATTAAACATCAGTTGAGTTTCAACGAATTGTTAGAAACTAAAGTAACTCAACTAGCCTCATCCTGCCTTAACCATGACACGAGGAAGCTATCCGGGCAACCGGAAGTGACCCCGAAAGAAAGTCTGAGTGCGGTAGCTGTGCGGGCAAGGCAATCCGTACAGAAACCACATCTTCCACAGGATGCAGGTACACCATCCTGCCTTAACCATGACACGGGGAAGCTATCCGGGCATCCGGAAGTGACCCCGAAAGAAAGTGTGAATGCGGTAGCTGTGTGAGCAAGACAATCCGCACAGAAACCACATCTTCCGCAGGATGCAAGTACATGGTGCAAGACCGTAACCGCCAGGAATACCTATGCTGAAGACGGAGTGTTGGAGGACGCCGAAGAATCCAACACCATTGCTACCCAGGAAGAACCCGTGGAACCCCCTGGAAGTTCACGGGACTGTCACGATACAACCGCCTTACCGTTTCTAGAGCGGAGAAGGAGGCCGGTGGCCGACATGCAATTCGGCAAGTTCATCGAGGTAACTAAGAAGTTTTATGGCAACATACCACTTCTTGATACTATGCAGGTTCCCACGTACGCCAAGTATCTCAATGATATCCTTGGCAATAAGAGGGTCCTGCCGACCACTGAGGTCGTGCAGCTTACGGATGAGTGTAGCACAGCTATACTCAATCCTCTCCTGGAGAAGAAGAAGAAACCAGGATGCCCCACTATCACATGTTCCATCGGAGCTCAACACTTTAAGCACGCTCTTTGCAATCTGCGAGCAAGCATCAGCATCATGCCAAAGGTAATTTATGATAAACTTAACCATCATGCGCTTGCTCCTACTGCCATGTGTTTGCAGCTAGCAGACCAATCAGTTCATCATCTCATGGGGATCGCCAAGGATATTCCTATGAAAATACGGAATTTCTTTGTCCCCGTTGATTTTGTCATTCTTGACATGGAAGTCGACACTGAGATCCCTCTCATATTGGGGAGGCCATTCTTGAGCATGACAACTGCACACATTGATGCGGGAGTTGGAGTAATCCAACTCAACATCAATGGGAAAAAGGAGAGATTCGGTTTCAGACCGAAGGATGAACAATGCTCGCAGATCAAAAGTTTCAACCGGAAGAAATTCGTGAAAGAGCTGGAGAAGCCGTATTCCCTCATCGAATTCGTGGAGAATCTTCGAACTCGAGAGGAGATTAAGGTGTATAACCAATGGAACGCGAAGCGGAATATCCAACATAGGAATTTTCTGGAATTTGGGAAGAAAGACATCGAAGTAACTCTGCCTACATGGAAGGTGTAGCAAAAGAAAGCATCGCCACCAATGTCTCCATCAGGTGACGACGACCAAACCCAAAGTATGGATAGTCTTGCTCAGGACGAGAAACTCGAGCCCTTGCCATGAGGTACGTGGTAGTTATCCATTCTTGCATTTGCATATAGGATAGTTTATCTTCTTGCATAGTCTTCCCTTTCTCATCATGGCATATTTAAATTCCCGCAAATGCATTCTTTTCACTTTACATTGCATACAAAAAAAATCAACCAAGATGGCAAACCTACTGAGCTTCATTCAAGCTTGGGGGGTGCCCATGTATCCAGGTAAGTCATCCGACCTATCCATTCATCTTGTGTACAAAAAAAAATTTAGTTTAATCATTCAAAAACTCAAAAAAAGGGGTAAAAGTATAAAATAAAATAAAAACAAAAACAAAGTAAATAAATTAAAGCACAACAAAAAAAAAGATTAATGCTTTGAATAAAACTCTCAACTCTTATATGTGGAAATCTGTGTAAGCTCTTGTCATGGAAATAATGAATAGTTGCTCTGTTCATGCTTTGCAAGTGCCTCATATACAACTATTTACTCTCCTAGTACTTCAACTAGTTGGCACATAAGTAGTTCCACTAAAATCTAGTTTGAGTGGGAGCACGAGCTTGATTTCCTAGTCCAAGTTGTTGTGAGATTTGAGATGGCCTGAATCGGAATAAAACTGCATGCTCTAGTAGGGAACCTCTCGGAATTTCTTTAAAATAAAACATGGTAAAGAATTCCCCTTTGGTTTACAAGTCCTACCCAAAGCCATAATGTTTTATCATATGAACCGATATAAGCTATCTTGAGTTATTTTGAGCTTTGTCGAATGGTGAGTCCGCTCGAGGAAGGTACTTATCATCTACCGATCTTTTTCCTTTGCATACCCATTGTTTTGCTAGCCTCAAAATGTCCGGCATGTCAATTACCTACTCCGGGTATTGATATCCACCTTCGCCAGACAATTCCTTCACAACAAAACCCAAAATCTCCACAGTGAACCTATCCATCTCGAATACTCTACCCAAGCAATGCTCCCTTCCAATAACTCTATCCTCATGGAGTATGGGTCATCTTCTAAAAAAAACTAGAGCAGAAGCAAAAAGAGAGAGAGAGAGAGAGAGAGAGAGAGAGAGAGAGAGAGACAAGACCCATACCTCCACTCAAAAGAGTTGAAATAAGGGGCTCAAATAAAAAGACCAAAAATTCTCTAAGTGTGAGTCCATTTCCTCCCTCTCCCCTGAACATTTTACCTTCCATAAGATCGGGATTTGATCGAGTACCAACCTCTTGCGAACCACTCTTCGGCTCGGCAACAAAGATAATCAAGGTATTCTACACTCTCACTACTTAAAAACTCCACATATCAGCCTTATAGTAGGCAGAAGATGGTCAAAATTTCCGACCATGGTGAGGATCATACACCTTGAGCGATTTGAGAGCTCCATTGGGGAATCTTAAACTACTTTTTGAAAAACTTGCAAAACTCCGAGATAGGAACCTGAACATGAGGCAGGAAATATTCCGGTGAAGGTTGTTCAATCTCTCAACCGCCCAAGACGAGGGATGAAATGCGAGTAAGCCCCAGCTCCAGAAACCATGGTATGAGCCAACTTATTCAAAGTACATATGGATTAGAGTATTATGCTGTGCATAAGGTTTCCGCAGGGTACGAGCATTGATGCAACTCCTGATCCACAGAGCCTCTGCTTTAGCTTTGCTCGAGGACGGGCAAAAGTTTAAGCTTGGGGGGGGGTGTTGACGGCCATTATTTCCCATTTTGACCGTCAACTTCTCGAGAATAAAATGAGCTTTACACCATGTTTCATATATATTTTACTTATTTCTAACAAGTTCCACAAGTTTTGGATGAGTTGTGCTTTCAGGAGATAATATACCAAAAATGAGCCGAAACTGGGAAAAACCCAGGCCGGCCGGCCTAGCACCTCCACTAACTATGTCACGTCTTCGGTCCAGGAGTGAAGTGACATGCTCACATTACCTCTAAACCATGGATTAAAAGTTGGTTTGATCAAATGAACCAAAAGGCCTAGCACATGGATTGAAAGGCCCACCTGCAGCACTTACCGAGATCTTTTGGGCTAGAACACCACTATGGACTTCATACACCCTTGGATCAAGATGTCGGTGAAATGGGAGGCCGAGACGTACCAAACCCAGGCCGGCCGGCCTACAATTTTCAGCTTCAAACCGACGCAACCCACACCAACACCAGGAGGAGATCAGGAGCGTCCATGAGAAGGTCGGCACCAAATGGCGAAAATCCCAGGCCGGCCGGCCTAGGGGAGGTCGGCCGGCCCCACTTTGTAGTGTCTCAAGCTCATCTTCGTGTGGAAGCTACGTCAACCCACCCCCTTGCTTACACCTGACGCCTCGGCCAAATACCGATCTCTTGCTAGTATAAATAGGCCCCCCATCCTCACTTGTGAGACACACCAAACGAGTTCTCTCTTCTCACTTTTGTTTCCTAGAGTAGGTTAGGTAGTATGGGAGTTAGAGTCGAGTCGAGCTTGTCTCGGGATTCCGGAGTCGTCATCGGAAGTCGGGTATAAGCTCTTGTATCTTTTCCTTTGACATTTATCAATATAAGTTATCTTCTTTATCTTTTCGTGTCAGATTTACCTTCCGCATTTATTTATCTTTCCAAGTTATCTTGCTTTTGTGCAGAAGTAATTCCTCTAGCTTAGGCTTTGTACCTATCTTGTTTATCGGGATCTTACCTTATGGGTTTTCTCGCCCGGACTAGGGAGGCTCAAGTTAGTTCCCTAGGTTGAGGGGGGGTTCTCTTGTTCGCGACAAGAGAAATCCTAACACCGAGTACAGACATGGTGTTTGGGCTTAGTGTTAGCTAGAAAGTGTGTTCCACCCCACGGAACCGTTGTGGTAGGCGGCAGGTGGTGACAGCCCTGTCCGTCCCATGTAGTCCACCATGTTCGGGTGTTTTCATAGTAGTAGTTGCAGGTTGTCGTTGGACTCCCCTCTCATCCCTTTCTGAAGTCCTTTCTCTTCCAGCCGCCGAAGTAAGCTCTAGGTTCCCGATAACTAGTTAGAAGTAAGTTTTAGTTTAGAGAGGCTATCTCGATAGTTTAGAAGTGTTTTAGGAGTCTTTCTCGCTCGTTGTCCTCCCAGGTGCTTACCTCTCTAAGGATTAGAGGATCCAAAGAAGAAAAGATAGCCCCTTATCCAAAAAGAAAGAAAAAGAGAGATGGTGCATACAAAGGAGTTCATACACCATCCACCAAAAATATTCACACACTTGCACATCTTGATCAAGGTTTATGACTTGTTTCTCCTTTGGATCCGGTCTTTGACTTAGCAAAATATGAGAGGCAGGTATGCCTTCAAATCCTCCATACCTACAGCTCCACAAAAATAGCCATTAGAGATCGGTTGAGGAAGTAAGGCACAATAAAAAGCCTTGGTAAGGAATCATACACATTGAGCGATCCGAGAGATCATCCGAGGAACTTTATATTCTTTTGAAAAACCTTACAAAACCTCTGGATTGATGGTTGAACAAAAGAAAAGAAATATGAGCACTCTATGATACCGTTCTGACTCTCAACTGCCAAAGATGAGGTGAAGCTATAAGCTCCACAGGAGTAAGATAAGAGGTAAGAATAAAAGCCAACTTATTCAAAATCAAGGTAAGAAGCATTTGGTTGTACCTAAGTATAAGTTGGAAATTCAACATTGTAGCAACTCCTGATCAACAACGAGCGCCTTGTTTTGCTTAGGGACGAGCAAAAGGCTAGCTTGGGGGTGTTGTTGATGGTCGTTAAGTGCAAAATATGACCATCAACTATACTCATAAAAGAAGGAAAACTATACCTCTTACTCACATATTTGTATCACTAACCTAGCTCCACAGTTGTTTTCAAAGATTCATGTTTTCAGGAGCACAAGTCCGGAATAAGAAGAAAACACGACGAATATGCAGACAAAGTCGCAGACGATCACGTCCTGCGTAACACATGCAAAGGAGGCCCACAAACCAGACCACACCGACCAACCAAGCCCCGGCACCGACCATCTGACATCAGGACCCACCAGGCAGTGTACCAGAGAAGGACGGTGGCCAGAGGCAGCAACAAGGGTTCGGCCGGCCCCCCTTGTCAGCCAAACTGGCTGAGTTTTGGCGGGAAGACTGATCTTATCCTCTAGAGGTCGGTTAGGCATGTTTCCATGTATAGAGATGGCGGGAACCGACCTCTCAAGCTATAAAAGGAGCCTCCCACCACTCTCACCACACACACCACTTGAAGGCCTCTCTCTCACTCTCATTTGTGACTTGTACTCCTTAGGGTAGTGGAGCTAGGCTACTACTTCATCTTCTTAGCGAATCCAGTCGTCCTCGGGGTCGGAGAGCAATCCTCGGCCTTTGGTATGGCTTTGTATTCTGACTTTCGTTATGCTATTCGTATTGAGTTCGTTCTTGGTTATCTTGCTATGTACGTAGCTTGCTTAGCCTTGATTAGTGTTTCATCAAGTTATAGTAGTTGCTTGCTTAGACCAGATGATCTGGGTAAGGATATCGGTTCGTTGTGCTTTCGGGCTTGCCTTAGCATCTTACCTGTCCATCCGAAGGGTGGGGGACCCGGGGGTGCTAGGGTAGTGACTTCATATGCGGGCATGGTGCCCGGGTATGCGGGATTCTTCCGATATGATGGTGTCCCACGGTGTGACTGGGGTAGACCGCAGGTGGTGACAGCCCTGTCGGTTCGCCGGGAAGCTGCTTCTCGGTTAGCGTACTCCCCGACGTTTGGGTATCCTATAGGAGTTCATGCAAAGATGAAACGGGACTGGATATTCTCTAAGGTAGGTCATTCTCCCCGATGTCCCTAATTTCCCAACACATGTAGCTCTAAGTATGTGGCTAACATAACTTATCTGCTAACATGAATAGAATATTAGGAATCTGTGCCTAGGCTCCCACTAACCTTAGGATTGCTTGTTTATTCTTTATTCATGAGAGTTGGCTGTTCTGTGTGTGTCACATTACCCCAGATTATCCTTTATTTATCACTTACCCCTGTATAGTCAGTGGTCTTCATCTTACTTCATACGTGTCATGGTTATGAAACTAGTAAATAAACTTTACGCAACCTAGTCATCCCTTGGGAAAATATAAATAACGATACCCTGAATACTTCTGGGTGAAATGCTACAACGGTATATCCGTGCGCTTGCGGATCCTTCTATAAACATTAAGACATACCAACACGGCATTCCCTTGGTGGCGTTGCAAGGAACTAACCCCTCCTAGTTGCGACGCTAAGAAATGCCAACAGTGCTTCCAAGCCAAAGAATCGGCTGGGTGCCGCACTTTACCATCTTTAACCAATTCTTCTGCATGCCAACGCATATATGCTGATGTCGTGTCGTTCATATATAATCTTTGCAGCCGGGAAATAGCTGGAAAATACCTAAGAATTTTACGAGGAACCTTCTTCTTTTTAACTCCACCATCTTCCACATCATCAGTCCCCACAGAGTTTGTGTGTTCCCACCTAATCTCCTCACATATTGGACATTTGTCCAACTTCTCGTACTCCCCACGAAATAACACGCGGTCATTGAAACATGCATGAATCTTTTCGTAGCTGAGGCCAAGGTCTCGAACTACCTTGCAAATTTTATCCATTGCATTGGGGACACAATGTCCTTCGGGATGCACAAGGCAGATCAAGTGAAGTATTTGCTCCATTGCACTATTGCTTATACCGCACATGCACTTAATCTGAAATAGCCTGACAATGAAGGATACTTGGCTAGCCTCCTTGCATCCGGGGTACAATTCCTTCCTGCCTTCTTCCATTAACTTGAAAATTTTCTTTGCCGCAACATTTGGCTCATCTTCATTTATTTCTCCATGGCAAGTACCACTAATCAGTGAGCTAAGCAGATTCCTGACAGAACCTTCATCACCACCTTCACTGATATTGCAAGCATCGTCATCCATAGGTTCAGTAGCACGAACAGTAGTTTTGCTTTTTATGAAATCATTATCCAACCCTCTATGAAACACGTGTTCTTCAACATCTTCTCTGGACATGTATGCTATGCCTCGACACATGAAACATGGACATGCTGCTGTCACTCCTTCATATGTTCCTTCAAAGGTATGTTTAATGAATTTCTCAAACCCAACATGCCAAGTAGGATGTGTGTTAGGCAAAAGCATCCAACTATAATCTTCTTGTGATATATTGCAATATCCAGGCAAGCAAGTAACCTTTGCAAATAAAAGTGTGCTATAGTAAGTATTAATCAAAACAATAAAATACATGAATATACATGAATAAGTACGAAAGATTATGCGCATTTCATGATGGATATATACCTTAAACTGAGGGATCCAGATGAGATCGATTCTTCAAGCAGGGAGCACTGGAGATTCGTCGCCACGTCGATCAATTTCCTCGCCGTCCCTAGGCACGCTAGCATTGCCTTCGGGGATTGTACAGGGTTCTCGATTCTTCAAGCAGGGAGCACTGGAGATTCGTCAGCTCGTTGGGGATCATAGAATACCAGGGGTCTCGCCGCCGCACGTGTTGCGTAGTCTCATCACGATTTTGTGTGGGCCACATCGTTTTCTGTGGGCCAATTCTTTTTGGTCATTGCTATAGCCTAGCCTTGTTGCAACACTTCCTTATTTTGTTGCGATATCAAATCCATGTTGCAACGACCCTTAGGTTCGTTGCCATATCTCTTAGCCTCGCAGCAACGACCATTAAATCGTTGCAATACAATAATCACATTACAACGCCTCTGGTTTGCGTCGCAATATCCAAGCTTCCATTCCCAACAACCTGGTATGCGTCTCAACATCTATGCTTCCATTTGCAATGACTGAATTTTGTGTTGCCATAACAAGGATCTATTGCAACAGTAGAGAATAGTAATAGCAACGTGTGGCAGAACCACTTGAATTATCCCGGCTCAAGTGCGCTGGCCATCACCATAAAGGCAACACCGACTCAAATGCACTTCAAACAGAACAATTCTTGGTCTGTTGGGTAACGTCTTGATACAACCACCGGATCTTGGATCGAACAAGCATACCCCGCATGAAGGCGAGTCCAGAGATATTACAACCATATATCTTACAACACAGGCATAGTAGTTATTACAACAAGTTCAAAGTATTATTACAGGTCCAAACTCAGTAAAACATTATACAAGACATAAGTTTAATGTTTAGAGTTTAAGCAGCGGAAAGAAAACACGACGGCTAGAACACGTCGTAATAGGATACCAAGCTAGCCCTAGCAAGGTATCACTCGTCGGGGTCATTGCCGGCCGGAGACGGATCCCACTCTACGGACCAGCCATAGGGCAAAGAGCAGGGCCAAGTCAGACTAGCGGTCTGGTCCTCAAAACTCATACCTGAAACAGGATTCAACAGCAAGGCTGAGTATACCAATACTTAGCAAGACTTAACCGTCAACGAATATACTTAGTCCACTTAGCTAGACTATGCAGGGTTCTGTAAGGCTCTGGTTTTCCTTTTTGTTGAAAAGCAACAAAGAGTAGGTCCTTAATTTCACATTTTAGCTTTCAATATTCTAGTTGATTAACCACTGTATGTAAGCAACTAATTCTAATCAACCATGGAAGAACTTTAGTCAAACATCAAGATTGATCATAATAAAATTTCTCTTATTACTCTGTGTGGCAAAGGGATCAAGTAATCTCAATATCCGCGAGAGACGGACGATTCGAATCGGATTTCCAGCCTTACAAGGTAAACCTAATACACACGTTTGGAACACCGTCAGGTCATTCCCAAACAACCGTTGACCTTTCATTCCGGCTTGTGGATAGGGTCACTCTCCCCGACTACAGGGCACCAACTTCCTCCCTGCACCCGTGGTGTTACGCAACATAAACATAAATAAAAACCTATCTCTAAGAGAGAGTGAAAGGTATATCCACTCACCGGTCCGATCAGCTACTAGGCTTACTGCGTACCATATTTACGGCATGTGGCTAGTATGTTCAAATAGTTAACCACCGCTACCACACACTGCGACCTTAGCAGAATTCATCAACACAAACAGGGTCTCACCCAAGGTCATGATATCAAACATGACCCCGTCCGACGTCCTTATAGTGATTGCAGATAAAAGAAAACAAGCAACTCCTATTAAGCTCGCGAGTGATAGGCAATCACTCGACTTTTACCAGTCCTATAAGCATAGCAATTACTCGAACTCAAGTCTAGTGTTCAGTACATAGGTTCCTAGGATCATGCATCTAGGGTTTCAATTCAAATCCTAAGAACTGTAAATGCACAAGTAAGTAGTATATAAAGTGCATAATTTGAAATACTGGGTTTATGTCCGGGGCTTGCCTTCGCGGTAGTCACTAGCTAGATCAGCCTTGGGCTCTTCCGGACCTTGGTCTGGGTCTTCAATCAGTGTAGCGGCGTTCACCTGGGATTCTTGATCACCTCCTTCGGACTCCGGGATCAGCTCGTACGTCCCTTCCGTTAGAACAGTCGTATCTATATGTGATGCAAGAAACGGTATTACAACATACACACTTCGCGATAAAGTTGCAGTCTAACAATTAGCAAACATAACTTAGCATATGGGCAATCGTTTATCAAATAGTTATTTAACATGTCTTACTACACAAAACAACATGATTAACCTCACAAGACAACTTGATTATCTTCACAAAGTAAGTTTTAGTTAGTTCACATAGCATGTAAATCATGGTTTGCTAAGAATTAACTCAGTAGACAACCAGCATTTAAATTCAGCAAAATTACTTCAAACAGGAAGTACAGAGAGCAATCTATCCTGTAAATTTCATACCATTTCATGCGGCCAATTATTCAGAATAAAACATTTACTCAGACAGCACCTAGAACAAAATTAAATTCTACAGAATAAACTAGAGCAAATCAGAGGCTATAAAATTAACAAGATATTGATAGAGAGCTAACACAGCTATTGTAAATGTTTCAGAATTTATCAAGGCATAAAATAGAAGTAATAATTTTGACAAAATTAAACCACATATGGTAAAACTAATTAGTACAGAAAGTTCTATAATGTTTCTGGATCCTAAATTTTATAGATATGAACATATGACCAAAATAGAGTTCCACAACTATTCTCAGATTTTTCTAAGCAAGAAAACTATTTATTATAATTAAAGCCTTCTTAATAAGCATTAAATCAAAGATATAGCTAAATAGATCTAAAATTTCCCAAACTTTCACAATAGCAAGTTACAGTGACATGCATGCATGGAAAAAGTTTTAGTCTCTAAATCAAAGCACAACAGCCATAAGAATTTAGATTCATTTATCCATGGCATAAAACAAGGTCTATTAAAAACTATAGCTAGGGTTTTCCTATGGTCATGAAACTTTTACACAGAGATACTCTATCTGCTAGTACACCACTGCCCAAAAATCAGAACTAGCACATTCTTACAACTTGAGATACATTAAAAGCTAACTATTCTTTGTATTTTAAATAGAGCAAAAACTATCGAGCAAAAGAAAAAGTGCAAGTAACAAAACTTGTAGATCTAGTTGCAATGAACTCAAAACAATTGAGTTTGCATTTTTCTGATTTTTCTAGCATTTACTAGGAATTTTCAAAGTTCAGCCTAGAAACAAAAGAAAAAGGACTGAAATCTTGCAGATAGGTCCCTAGAAGAAAAAGAAGCTTGCAATGTGGCCCCTGGCTCGCATGTGAAGAAGACAGGGAAGGGAATCGGTCGGCGTTCCAGCCAGGGGACTCACCGGCGGCGTGCTAGAGGTGGCTGGGGAGCACGAGGAGGTCAAGGCGCGTCGATTGGTGGGTTTCGTGAGGGCTGGGGCGGTTGGCTGGGCTGTTTCCCACGGCGAGGTGCGGCGGCGGCGGCTCGGACAGCTCGCCGGCGGCCGTGCTGTGGCGGTGGAATGGGGGTGTGGAGGGGTCTGGGAGCTGCGCGATGCTCGGGCAGTGCTAAAGGCGGGTCGGTGCGGGCGGAGGAGGTCTGGTAGGGCGGACCCACGGCGGCGACGGGCTCGCCGGAGTTGAGGTGGAGGGGCGGTGGTACTCGGGGTGCCAGGAGCGCGAGACCGGGGGTGTGAGGGGCGGAATGGTAGGAAAAGGATGAGGCCGTGCTCGTGCGTGCGCTAGAGAAGAGAAGGGGGCTCTCTACCAACCGGGCCACGTCGCCGGCGATGCGGCGGCCGACTAGGGCCTCGACGGTGCGTGGCAGGAGCGGAGGAGGTCCAGCATGAGGGGAAAAGGGTGGCGAGGAGCCCAAGCACGACGCGTGGAAGGCCACGACGAGCAGGAGGTGGCCTGCGGCCCTCCCTCGGTGGCGGGCGGCGCCGCTCTACGCCGGCGGCAGAGAAAGCAGAGTGGGAGAGAGGAGGAAGACATAGGCTGGACCTATTTGCAATTTTAGAAAAGTTTAGGGGTCCTACTATAAAACAAAAATAACTCCTAAACTAGGGCTCAAATGAAAAAGTGCCCAACATGAAAGTTGTTCAACTTTTCAAGTTCTACAATTTTGATATTGTGCAAAATTTGATTTGACCAAAGGTTGAAAGGTTATTTTGAAAACATAGAAAGGATTTTGAATTTAATGGACTTTCATCTTTTCCAAAGCAAATTCACCTTAATTTCAAACTGAAAAGTAAAATTTCCTGCCATGTAATGATTACACTGAATTTTACAAAGAAACCCTCCACAAAAGCAATATTCACCCATCTTATTCAAATTAAATTATAGGAAGGTCCTTGCATCAAATCATATTTACACAATTAACCTTATTATTTTTTTAAATAAGACCCTTGTTCAAGCAATTAAGCACATGATGCATAAAATAAATACAGTTCTATTGTGCAGACACCTAAGGTGTCACAGCCTTCCCCCCTAAAAGGAATCTCGCCCCGAGATTACAGGAAGATTAAGGACGGAAAGATTTGGTACCTGGATTGGTTCTAAGAAAGTCGGGAAAATTTCTTTGGAGATAAGTTTCAGTCTCCCAGGTGGTTTCTTCCTCATTATGGTGATTCCTCTGGATTTCGTACATTTTACTTTCTCCCTTCTGGTACTTCTTTCTTTGGTGTCAAGAACTCTGATTGGATACTCAGCATAAGATAGATCGGTTTCAATTTTGATATTTTGTGGTTTAATGATCTCAGTGGGCACTTTGATGCACTTCTTGAGTTGAGAGATATGGAAGACATCATGAATGGCGGCCAACTGAGAAGGAAGACGGATTCGGTAAGCAACTGGACCACAAGTTTCGATGATTTCAAATGGTCCGATGTATCGGGGTGCCAATTTCCCTTTTATGCCGAAGCGTTGAACACCTCTAGTAGGAGATACTCGCAGATATATGAAATCCCCTACCTTGAACTGTAAATGTTCTCTTCTTTTGTCTGCATAACTTTTCTTTCTTGATTGGGCTACTTTAAGATTAGTCTGGATAACTTTGACTTTCTCTTCTGCCTCAATGACTAGATCTGGTCCAAAGACTTTGCGTTCTCCGGCTTGTGACCAACTCAAAGGAGTTCGACACCTTCGACCGTATAACGCTTCAAATGGTGCCATTTGCAAGCTGGATTGGTAACTGTTATTATATGAGAACTCTGCCTGTGCTAGGCACTTATCCCAGTTTTTGCCATATTGAATAGCACATGCCCTCAACATATCTTCAAGGATTTGATTGATTCATTCAGTTTGCCCATCTGTTTGTGGATGATAGGCTGAACTACGAATCAATTTGGTTCCAAGTGATTCTTGCGATTATTCCCAGAAACGTGCAATGAACTACGCCCCACGATCAGAAATGATCGTCTTTGGAACTCCATGTAGACGGACAATCTGGTTGAGATAGATCTCTGCATATTTCTTGGCAGAATAAGTTGTATGCACAGGAATAAAACGAGCGGTCTTGGTAAGTCTATCAACGATTACCCAAATAGAATCATGCTTCTGAGAAGTGTTGGGTATGCCAACGATAAAATCCATACTGATGTCCTCCCATTTCCAGGATGGAATGGGTAAAGGTTGGAGAGTACCAGCTACTTTCAAGTGACTAGCCTTAACTCTTTGACAGACATCACACTCAGAAACATATTTGGTGATCTCTCTTTTCATTCGAGTCCACCAGAAATTCTGTTTAAGGTCCTGGTACATCTTGGTACTACCGGGATGAATAGAAAACTTCAATAGATGTGCTTCATCAAGGATTTGTTTTCTAAGCTGGTGATTCTTGGGTACCACAAGACGAAATTTAAACCACAAAACTCCTTTATGATCCACATGGAAACATTTGTACTTTGCTTCTCCCTGGAATAGCTTTTCCTTAATTGGCAGATAGAGTATGGTGGCTCCTTGATAAGGTGAATCTATCTCAATAGCTCTAGAAGAGATATCTAACAGTACTTTATGTCTAGTCATCCAATCCATGCCCAAAATAATATCCATGCCTTCTAAGTTTAACAAGATCAAATCTGTCTTTATCAATTTGCTACCCAACTTAATTGGCACATGTCTAATGATTTGATTGGAAGCTATCTTCCCACCAGGGGATGCTATCATGTAAGATCTCTTGGTATGACAAAAATCCAATCCTACCCTTGCTCTAAATTTGGCACTTATAAAACTATGAGTTGCACCAGAATCAAATAATATGACTGCAGGTTTATTGTGGATAGAGAAAGTACCCGACATGACTGGTGCTCCTTCGGGAAGCTCTGCAAGAGTAGTGAAATTAACTCGCCCCTGTCAGACTTGCACCATTTGCTTCTTGCCCTTGCCCTTGTTGTTCTAGTTGGAGTTCTGCCCTGGATAAGACTTCTTGGGTTGCGGGCAATACTTGGCGAAATGGGAAGTACTGCCACAATTGAAACATCGATTGTCGCCGTTCCCGCGATTGAACTGTGGGACATTTGGCCTTGGGCCAAACTGCTGCGGCTGCTGAAAGACAGGAGGTCTGAATCCTCCCTGTTGCTGAGGCAGCCTAAAAACAAACCTGCCCATAGGGGCATTTCTCTGTGGAGCTCTTGGTGGAGTATTCTACACTAGATGATACCTCGGTGGCAGAGCACTCGAGGGTCCCATTGGTGCCTTTCGCTTCTTCTCGGCGCGGTGCACGGCAATACAATCTTCTTTAGTAATGGCCATGTTGACCAGCTCATTATAAGTATCTGGCTGAACAAGGTTCAGGCGTTCCTTGAGCTTGGTGTTGAGGCCACGATGAAAACGGTCGTGCTTCTTGGCATCAGTATCCGCATGATGGCCCGCGTACTGGCACAGGTGATTGAAGGCTTGTGCATACTGAAGAACAGTGCGGGTCCCTTGATTCAAAGCCAAGAATTCATTCAACTTCCTCTCAATCAATCCCTCGGGAATATGATGTGTCCTAAAGGCATTCTGGAATTCCTCCCAAGAGATAACATGTCCAGCAGGCTGCATAGCACAATAGTGATCCCACCAAATGCGAGCGGTGCCACGAAGCTGCTGGGCGGCGAACTGAGCCTTGTTCACATCAGCACAAGGTACTGCTAGCAAGGCAAACTTGGACTCAATAGTACGGAGCCAAGCATCGGCGTCCAATGGTTCATCAGTCCGGCTGAACAGCGGAGGTTGGGTACCAAAGAATTCCTGGTAACCCACTGGTTGCTCATCACGTCCTCCACGCTGCTGCTGGCGTGGCAGATTCTGCTGCCCTTGCACCAGCTGACGAAGCAATTCGTTTTGCATGGCCATTAGCTCAGCCAGATTCAGTGGTGGTGGCGGTGGCTGCTGAGATCCACTGCCAGTTTCACGGCCGAAGCCTTCGGGCGATCCACGGGTATGACCAACCATCTGTAATTATGGAAGACATCCATTAGATACATTATCCTTGCTCCCAAAATCAATGGTATGTGCAATGATCATACATTGGACAGCAAAACAAAATCAACAGAATTTAACAAAATGTGGTGTAATACAATATGCATAACACACATTTGCTCAACCAACATAGCTCAAAATTGGTCAGCTGTTAGATAACTTCGTACTCTATCATTTCGGTATTCAACTCCAGAAGCAAAACAATAAGGAAGGCAACCTAAAAATTCACTTTTCGTCGTTCTGTACTATGCTATTTTTCAGCAGGGATCATGGTAGTGTTTTGACTATAAATATAGCTACACAGATCTAAATAGGCTAAAATTTGGTGAACACCCAGGTTACAAAATTTGCAACAACTTTGGTATGCATCAAATAGCCTAAAAATGCACAGATGAAGAGATAAAATTTCGGCAAGCAGAAAGGTCATGATTTCCAAACTGGTAGTCACTACTTATATTACATCCAAGGTAGTCTTTATATTACAAAATTAGCATCACACTTACCACATATGCTACAATAAGTGGTACTCCTTCCTAGGGCTATTTTACAACATTTCATCCCCTATTTACATATACTGCAACAAGGAAGATCACATGCTATCTAGGACAATCCTAAGATGCCTAGAAGTCATCGAGGTTGCCCATAGAGGAAGCACTGCCGGAGGAAGAGTCGTCCGGCTGAGGGTTAGGCTCGGTAGGTGCATGCTCGGAATCTATCTCTGAGACTCCCTCAATCTCCTCTGGGTCTTCTTCTTCTGCTGCAGGCTCGGCTGGGACAACTGGGGGTATTGGCTGCTCATGGAGCATACCAATATGGTCTATAGCATCACCCAGCTCCATTTGGAGCTCGTGAACCTGCTCCTGAAGAAAAGTAATCTCCGTGTTGTGCTGCACTATTTCAGCACCATGCTCCAGAACCTGAAGCTCGTACTATGCAATAGCGTTATCTCTCCCAGCAACAGCCTCATTAAGCCCCGGAATCTGAGTGTCTCTAAAGCTAAGACCCCGCTGAAAAGTCTAGGCCAAGTCCATCACCTGATCGATGTGCCTCTGCTGAAGGACCTGATTGCGGTACTGGGCATTCATATACCGAATCACCGCCTGGATAGTCTCATTAGCCACATCTCTAGATAAGTGACCAAAGTGGGTGGCCCTGAAGAGCTACTCTGCACTGCCAGCACTGACTGCCGGAAACAAGCCAATAGGATAAGCGGCCACTTCATTCAGATGGTGCTCATAGAAGGTGGTAATAGCTTTGAGGGCTGCTGTCTCAAAAGCGTCCACAAGGCGATATCCAACCACCTCAATCTCAATAGGAGGCCAAGCCAAAGTAGGGTGCTGAGGAATGGTCATGGTGGCACTGCACTTCTGAACTCCATCCTCAGAAAACTGTCGTCCCTTGTACCGGGGTGGTTCTGGGTAGTGGAAAATATGAAGCGTATCCAACAAAATCCTAGGAAAGCCCTCCCAGTACAGGCAATCAGTATGGGCATATCCATCATCATCCCAGAAGATACTCGGAAGGTCCACCATCTGAATCAAAAAAATTCAAATGTGAGTTATATGATTATCTCAAGACTTCTCAAATAAAGCTTTTAAGAAGACTGCGGAAAAATGTGATTCTGATTCAAAAGATTATATGGTTACACAAGACATAGGAAGTAAACAAACCACAATTGGTACTGGTTCATCAGTTGGAATTCTTTGGAACGAAAAGATCATTATAACATCAAGATGGGGCTAAGGATGAAGGCATGACTCAATTCCATCTTTTACATCCAAGAAAGTCTAAGTGTTTCAACAAACATGCTCCTAATATCAAGTTTTAACTCAACTTATTGTTTAAGCATACTAAGACATATTCATGATGATCCACGCTAGAAATTCCTTAAAAAGCTCATGTAACAAATTCAAATCCTAGGAATCAAATCAAACATCATCAAACTATGCATGCACGTTCTATTCGCCCTCACAAGATAAACAATTGCCAACTATTGTTGGGCTTACGCGGTTAGTACGGTGGCATAACATAGATACGTCTCTCCCTATAATATCTAGTCGATAAATTCTAACTGTTCTTAACTTATCGAATCGTGGTTAGTGTACCTGCAGAAGATTGACAGAACATATATATGCATTGAACCTTTCATGCCAGCACTCATGAAAGCGTTCCCATACATTACCGCTCACTATAGAAGCGGCATCCATGCGTCCAACACTGCATGGACAGTGCTCATACGCTACTAGGGCAACGTATTCACGGGGTACTTTTACTCCCAATATAATCGACCGATGGTCAGTATATTGGCAGTAGCTCAAGTAGGCCACTGCTTGAGCGCAGCATTCGGTTCGCATCGCCGACGGGAAGGTCAGACTCCCTCAGCTGACTAAGTATACTTTACTCCTAATATAGTCAACTAATAGTTGGTGTATTGGCAGTACCTCAAGTAAGCCACTGCTTGAGGGCAGCATTCGGCTCGCATCACCGACGGGAAGGTCAGACTCCCTCAGCTGACTGAGGATCTTTATCTTCTTACCTTAGCGTAGGTACGTCGTTACAAAATTTAAAAGGTTGATTGTGCACAAAAGTAAGGTTTGATAGAAATGTAAAGTGCTGGAAGTCAGATATAAATAAACCATAAGTAGATAGCCACCTAGTAACTCCCTTAAATTCCCCTAGGGCTTTACGTTCTATGCACAATCCTTAACGAAACCAACGTAGTTTTATAAATACTTTGTTGGTCCAATTTTATACGGAAATCAATTTTTAAGGTTCCAACACCTCTGGTGTACACTTGCAGCTCTGATACCGGCTGTGGCAGAACCACCTGAATTATCCCAACTCAAGTGCACTGGCCATCACCATAAAGGCAACACCGACTCAAATGCACTTCAAACGGAACAATTCTTGGTCTGTCGGGTAACGTCCCGATACAACCACCGGATCTCGGATCGAACAAGCATACCTCGCACGATGGCGAGTCCAGAGATATTACAACCAAATATCTTACAACAACTTCAAAGTATTATTACAGGTCCAAACACAGTAAAATGTTATACAAGACATAAGTTTAAAGTTTAGAGTTTAAGCAGTGAAAAGAAAACACGATGGCTACAACACGTCGCAAAAGGATACCAAGCTAGCCCAAGCAAGGTATCACTCGTCGGGATCATCACCGGCCAGAGATGGATCCCACTCTACGGACCAGCCATAGGGCAAAGAGCAGGGCCAAGTCAGACTAGTGGTCTGGTCCTCAAAACTCATACCTGAAACAGGATTCAATAGCAAGGCTGAGTATACTAATACTCAGCAAGACTTAACCGTCAACGGATATACTTAGTCCACTTAGCTAGACTATGCAGGGTTCTGTAAGGCTCTGGTTTTCCTTTTTGCTGAAAATCAACAAAGAGTAGGTCCTTAATTTCACATTTTAGCTTTCAATATTCTAGTTGATTAACCATTCTATGTAAGCAACTAATTCTAATCAACCATGGTAGAACTTTAGTCAAACATCAAGATTGATCATAATAAATTTTTTCTTATTACTCTGGGTGGCAAAGGGATCAAGTAGTCTCATATCCATGAGAGACGGACGATTCGAATCGGATTTCTAACCTTGCAAGGTAAACCTAACACACACGTTTGGAACACCGTCGGGTCATTCCCAAACAACTGTTGACCTTTCATTCCGGCTTGTGGATAGGGTCACTCTCCCCGACTATAGGGCACCAACTTCCTCCCTGCACCGTGGTGTTGCGCAACATAAACATAAATAAAAACCTATCTCTAAGAGAGAGTGATAGGTATATCCACTCATCGGTCCGATCAGCTACTAGGCTTACCGCGTACCATATTTACGGCATGTGGCTAGTACGTTCAAACACTTAACCACCGCTACCACACACCGTGACCTTAGCAGAATTCATCAACATAGACAGGGTCTCACCCAAGGTCATGATATCGAACATGACCCCATCCGACGTCCTTATAGTGATTGCAGATAAAAGAAAACAAGCAACTCCTATTAAGCTCGCGAGTGACAGGCAATCACTCGACTTTTACCGGTCCTATAAGCATAGCAATTACTCGAACTCAAGTCTAGTGTTCAGTACATAAGTTCCTAGGATCATGCATCAAGGGTTTCAATTCAAATCCTAAGAACTGTAAATGCACAAGTAAGTAGTATATAAAGTGCATAATTTGAAATACTGGGTTTACGTCCGGGGCTTGCCTTCGCGGTAGTCACTAGCTAGATCAGGCTTGGGCTCTTCCGGACTTTGGTCTGGGTTTTCAATCAGTGTAGCGGCGTTCACCTGGGCTTCTTGATCACCTCCTTCGGACTCTGGGATCAGCTCGTACATCCCGTCCGCTAGAACAGCCGTATCTATATGTGATGCAAGAAACGTATTACAACATACACACTTCGCGATGAAGTTGCAGTCTAACAATTAGCAAACATAACTTAGCATATGGGCAATCATTTATAGAGTAGTTATTTAACATGTCTTACTACACAAAACAACATGATTAACCTCACAAGACAACTTGATTATCTTCACAAAGTAAGTTTTAGTTAGTTCACATAGCATGTAAATCATGATTTGCTAAGAATTAACTCAGTACACAACCAGTATTTAAATTCAGCAAAATTACTTCAAATAGGAAGTATAGAGAGCAATCTATCCTGTAAATTTCATACCATTTCATGCAGCCAATTATTTAGAATAAAACATTTACTCAGACAGCACCTAAAACAAGATTAAATTCTACAAACTAAACTAGAGCAAATCAGGGGCTATAAATTTAACAGGATATCAATACAGAGCTAACACAGCTACTGTAATTTTTTTAGAATTTATTTAGGCATAAAACAGAAGTAATAATTTTGATAAAATTAAACCACATATGGTAAAACAAATTAGTACAGAAAGTTCTATAATGTTTCTCAGATTTTTCTAAGCAAGGAAAGTATTTATTATAATCAAAGCCTACTTAACAAGTATTAAATCAAAGATATAGCTAAACAGATCTAAAATATCCCAAACTTTCACAATAGCAAGGTTTTAGTGACATGCATGCATGGAAAAAGTTTTAGTCTCTAAATAAAAGCACAACAACCATAAGAATTTAGATTCATTTATCCATGGTTTAAAACAAGGTCTATTAAAAACTATAGCTAGAGTTTTCCTATGGTCATGAAACTTTTACACAGAGCTACTCTATCTGCTAGTACACTATTGCCCAAAAATCAGAACCAGCACATACCTACAACTTGATATACATTAAAAGCTAACTATTCTTTGTATTTTAAATAGAGCAAAAACTATCAAGCAAAAGAAAAAAGTGCAAGTAATAAAACTTGTAGATCTAGTTTCAATGAACTCAGAACAATTGAGTTTGCATTTTTCTGATTTTTCTAGCATTTACTAGGAATTTTCAAAATTCAGCCTAGAAACAAAAGAAAAAGGATTGAAATCTTGCAGATAGGTCCCTAGAAGAAAAAGAAGCTTGCAATGTGGCCCCTGGCTCGCCTGAGAAGAAGACAGGGAGGGGAATCGGCCGGTGTTCCAGCCAGGGTGTGGAGGGGTCTCGGAGCTGCACGACGCTCGGGCCACCTGCTAAAGGCGGGGTCGGCGCGGGCAGAGGAGGTCTGGAAGGGCGGACCCATGGCGGCGTCGGGCTCGCCGGAGTTGAGGAGGAGGGGCGGTGGTGCTCAGGGTGCCTGGAGCGCGAGATTGGGGGTGTGAGGGGCGGAATGGAAGGAAAAGGATGAGGCCATGCTCGTGCGCGCGCTAGAGAAGTGAAGGGGGCTCTCCACCAAACGGGCCACATCGCCGGCGATGTGGCGGCCGACTGGGGCCTCGGGGGTGCGTGGCAGGAGCGGGGGAGGTCCAGCCCGAGGGGAAAAGGGCGGCGACGAGCCCGGGCACGACGCGTGGAAGGCCACGGCGAGCAGGAGGTGGCCTGCGGCCCTCCCTCGGCAGCGGGCGGCGCCGCTCTGCGCCGGCGGCAGAGAAAACAGAGAGGGAGAGAGGAGGAAGACACAGGCTAGACCTGTTTGCAATTTCAGAAAAGTTTAGGGGTCCTACTGTAAAACAAAAATAACTCCTAAACTAGGGCTCAAATGAAAAAGTGCCCAACATGAAAGTTGTTCAACTTTTCAAGATCTACAACTTTGATGTTGTGCAAAATTTGATTTGACCAAAGGTTAAAATGTTATTTTGAAAACATAGAAAGGATTTTGAATTTAATGGACTTTCTTCTTTTCCAAAGCAAATTCGCCTTAATTTTAGACTGAAAAGTAAAATTTTCTGCCATGTAATGATTACACTGAATTTTACAAAGAAACCCTCCACAAAAGCAATATTCACCCATCTTATTCAAATTAAATTATAGGAAGGTCCTTGCATCAAATCATATTTACACAATTAACCTTATTATTTTTTTAAATAAGACCATTGTTCAAGCAATTAAGCACATGATGCATGAAATAAATACAGTTCTACTGTGCAAACACCTAAGGTGTCACACAACACTTCATTTTGGTTGTGACATCATCAAGAATAGCAACCAATCCAAGATACGTTGCATTAGCCTCACCCTACATGCAACGCATTTTTTTCCATTGGGAATACCCCACCTTGTTGCAACGATCAAAAACATGCGTTGTGATATCTCCTACTTATCGCAACCAACAAAATTTTAATCGCGACACTAAAATTTTGGTTGCAAAAAGTCACCCTAACGCAACCAAAATCGTCTGTCGTTGCGCTAAACGTACTTATCGCAACAAAATTATGGGTGTCGCAAAAAAAACCGGTGGCATTAGCCAGTTTTTCTGGTAGTGATAGCCTTTCCTAACCATAAATATGCTCCAGTAAAAATATCATTAGTTTTCTTCACTAGAAGCTTTATTCGTACATATACTTAGATTAACACATGAGATAAATATTCGAGCTAGTTTATGTTAAGCAATAAATCCTAAACTTTTGTGTAGCTTCTACATACTTATAAAATGGTTCTGCGCAAGGTTCATGAGTAAATACAAAGTATATCATCCAGAGGAAAATAAACATCATAGACATGAGATAAACATGAGCTAAACGTATCTCTATTTCTACCAAGCATCTAGCTCCCAAACTTTGCAGGCAGGTTCACCTACCCAATACTAAATTATGGTAAAAGTTTCAGATTCTTCCAAGTACTACATCTATTTAACATGATATAGAGCCATATCTCATGGATTAAATTACATAAATATCTAGACAGCTGCAAAAATCACCAAACTTACCCATCAAGGTTCTTTTAGTACTCTTAGAACATATGAAAAGTTTTATCTAAAGTTCTGTAGTAGAGCATCCAGAAATAAATTGTAAAGTTCCACCCTAGATCTAGCATGAATCATGATTTCATCTAGTTATAGTGGTCTTCTGGTTCTCAATATTTTACACAAAGCTAAACATAGTATAAAGTATCAACCAGCCAAAAATCACCTATAGTTGATTAACAGAACACATAGAAAAAGTATAACTCATTTAATCTAGATTTAAATACGGAGCTCAAACAATTTAGATTCAGTTTATGGCATTGTCAACAATGTTGTAGTTCTTAGTTCAAAGATTCCAAAACAGTTGGATTTGTAATTCTAGAATTTTTCTACGAATTGATTTGCATTTTCAAGTTTCACTGATTTGAATAAAAGTGTTCTAACCATTTTTGCGTTGAGGCCCCTGAAAACTTCCACTAGGGTCCCTAGAAAGAATTTAGTTCTTGCAATGTGGTCCTTAGTCGTGGGTGCTCGGCGAGTCCCGGTCGAATTCCGGCGAGGCTCGTCGCCGGCGGTGAGGAAAAAGGGGTGGGGAAGACTTAGGGGGTCAACGCGCACCTTTTGGTGGCTCGGGCTAGGGCTGAGGGTGGCCGGAGGCGGCGGCTCCACAGAGGCACTATGCCGGCGGAGAGGGAAGCTCGACCTAGGCGAGCTCTGGCGAGGTAGAGGCAGCGTGGTGTGGCCCAAAAGCTTCACTGGGGCTTTAGGAAGGTGGCAGGGTATCGGGCTTGGAAAATGTAGAGGCGAAGAAGGGCTCTCGATGGTGCAGCAGAGCTCGCCGGTGATGGCGGAGAAGGACGGCGGCATTCGGGCATGAGGCAGAAGGGATGTGGCTGGGTTTTATATGCGACAAGGACGAGGAGGGTCTGGGTTAAGTAATCGATGCCTGGGGGAGGTTTATCCATGCCTAGGGAGGCTTGACGGCGACGCCGACAGCCAAAGATGGCGCTGGCATGCCGTCCGGGTGGCGTGGTGCCTGACCAGGTGGCCTGTGACGCGTGTCTCACACGCGCGGCCATAGGGGCTGGTCTGGAACGAAACGGGGGGCAAGCTGGCCCACTTGGCCGAGGTTTGTCGTCCCCTTAACGCCGGCAGCGTACGGACAACGTGAAGGAGAGAGAGGGAGTGGAGGGAGAGAGACTAGGGACTTGGTTGTAATTTGTGAATAGTTCAGGGACCGGTCTGTAAACTAAAATTTTCTCCTTCTTCCTGGCTTCATATGAAAAAAAATTGAATACCAATTTTGTTTAGTTTTTCAGGATCTACAACTTTTGTTTCAGGCACTATTTCATTTGAGCAATGGTTTGTGAACTATTTCAAATTTTCAAATATTTCATAAATGGGCTCTATATTTAATGCAAATTTCAGTTGAATTGGTTCTAAATTTCTATTAGACGTGTGCTACTAATGTCACTATGATTCAGTCTATAAAATTTCAGTCATGTGTGACATGTTTTGAGAGTTGAAATAATTTTTCCTTTTCATCACAATGTATTCCCATATTTTTTGTTCAATTTTATTTACCTTTTGATTCCCTTTCATTTTAATGGTTCTCACATTAAGCCTTCTAATTTTTGTTAATAAAATTATTTTAGCATTTTGAAAACCAAGAGTGTCACAGCCGGGTCCGTCTGACCTCGTGGTCTACAGAGCGGGATACGCGGCAGTGTCTTGGTCTTGGTGCAGCACACCCGGCCCCTCCTACGCCCTGCAATGCCGTAGGACGTGACGGGAAGGGGCACTCCATTGTGTGTCATGTCAGCGCAGGCCGTGGCAGAGCACGCCCTGTCTCTTGTCCGCATGTGCTACTGTTAGTCCCGCACAGCGCGTGAGGTGGTGGGTCCCCGTTACAAGTTGGGCGCAGCCCCCTCGTCCGTCCAGCCACCTGATGAGGCGGGGCTTGTCCGATATATCGGGTGAGGCGCTGATTCCTCCATTAGGTCGGGCGAAAGGAGTCCTCCTCCTTTGGTCGGATGAGGCGGAGCCCCTCTACATAGGTCAGGGCTAGCTGACGCCGCTATCAGGTTGCCTGATGGAGCGACTCAGCCTTCCTCTAATCCTCTACTTTTAGGTATCCAGTATATTTATACCCGATACCATCCTTACAAATTGAATGAAAAAACAAAAAAAAAAGTGCCACGTGATCGCCACGCACACGGCATCGCCACCATTGTATGCTTAGGAGGACAGACCCGTGCCCCGCTGGCTGCCGCGCTGGACCGCCGCAAGCTTGCTGTAGAGCACGATGGCAAGCGTCAAGCGACAGGAGCAAGGGGCCCAGGCACCGAAAGAGGAACTTGTCGACCAGGAGCTCCGCCTCTGTGCTCTTCTGGTACTTGCGGATCTCGCGGAGCGCCATGGTCGAGCCTGTAGCAGTGGGGTTTCATCACGCTGATGGTCGTCGGCGCTAATGTCCTCGCCGCCTACATAAGTTGCAATGCATCTCAGTACAACATGGCCCAAAAAGTAGATCGAAACGGAAGAGCACGAGAGAGACGTGAATGAACCTTGGTTGCAGTCTGCTTCATGAGCGAGGAGATGAGATGAGAAAGCGTTAGCAAGAGAGAGCGTGAGGGAGGACCAGTTGGTGGGCAACCTTGAAAATATTCTAGAACTCTTGTCGCACTAGCCGGAGCACCGCGCCGCCGTCCCTGACGCCGTGACGGCGTTCTGCTCCTCTGCCCTGGCCGCCTCGATGCAGGGCTGTACCGGCAAATCAGGGGTCCTATGCGATACAATGGACTGGGGCCCTAGTGAAGCCGTGCAGCGTGCCGCCATGGGTACTAGCGTGGTGGGCACGTGGCGACACACTACAGGTTGGCACTCAGCAGGATGCTAGGATTGCGAATACCACGTGACAGCAGCCGGCAAGCGCGATGTACGAAAAGAAGCGGCAAGCGATATGCCTATGACGATTCATCTTCCAGGAGCAATTTGGGTCAACTAAATTAAAGTCTCTACATCATTATACTTAACGTATACCAAGTATTTTGGGGGCCCTTCGAATTTGGGGGGTCTATGTGATCGCACAGCCAGTACGGGCCGAAAACGGGCCTACTCGATAGAGCCACCTCACACTCACTAAGAACAGTAGGGAGAAGATAAGATGACAGAGTGTGAGGGAGAAATGTGGGAAGAGATTAGGGAGAGTGAGAGAGGGAATTGATAAGTAGAGAGACGGGCCTACTCGATAGAGCCACCTCACACTCGATAGAGCCATCCCGCCAGTGGTTTTTTATTTTTGTAGGGGCAGGTGCGGTCACCTGCTCCTAAAAATGGCGCTCATTTTCAGGGGTGGGTGATGACTTCATCTGCCCCTAAAAATAGTATTTATAGAGGTGGGTGATGCCATCACCCGTTTCTAAAAATAGCGTCCATTTTTAAGGGTGGGTGATGGCGTCACTTGTCTCAAAATGTATTTTTAGATGCGGGTGACCCCTACAGTAGCTTCATTTCCTTTCTAGGAGTGAGTTAACTTTTGACCCGCCCCTAAAAAATGGAAGCATTCCTATAAATCGTTTTTGTAGTTGTGCTAATTAGGTTTTTTAAATCACGTGTGCATCACAAAGTGCATCAACGCTAGTAAATTAAGTGATGGATAAAAATTGCATGGTTATTTGTTAACAAACTAGTGTTATATTGTGATCCAAATTCTGTACAAGAAAAAGACCAACTTCCGACGGAGCGGAGCGGAGGCCCGTCGCCGGGAGGCTTGGGCCAGAGCGCAGCGGTACAGTTCATTATTCCTGTTGTAAGCCGCCGCTAGGCGTTGTAAACACACACCCGATATAGTGAAGTTCTTGCTGGCTGGCACCCGTGGTTTTTACCCTTTGCATTGGAGGGGTTTTCCACGTTAAATCTCATGTCTTCCTACGGTTTGATCTTTCGTTCTTCATCGTTTGTTTTGCCGTCGCTTCTAACAACTAGAAGGAAAAAATTTCGGATGATACATACAAGAAACATAAATTTTAATGTTGACTTGGATGTCAGATGGCAGCGGGACTGCTCACAGATGTCGAATATTCTAGAATAAGGGATAGCGCATGGAATGTACCTTATCCTTTTGTAACTACCCGTACAAGAGTAGAACTAATAGAATAGTAGAAAATTACCCTATTTACATTAGCAAGAACTTCGTAGGTAGTATTCAGCTAGAATTTCCATGCCACCATGTCCCCTAGACAACATAAGGGCGGGCAGGGACCCCTCCAAATCATCATCAACCTCTAAGGCAATACAAACCACCAACAGAACGTAGGGTATTACGCATTTCACGGTCCGAACCTTTGTAAATCTTTATGTTCCTTGCACCATCGGTTCCAGACCTCGACCAAAAAACTAACCGAACACGTTCGAGTTATTGGCTCGTCCAACCCGGCAGGCCATTCCACTCGGCATCGTCGGATCACTAAGGCCGACTTTCGTCTCTGAAACCCTACCTACAATCTACCACCTTGGGGTATCCCTTGGTGGGATTGGCGGCCAAACACCGATATTGCACCCTGTATTCCGACCATGTTTGGACCCACCACGATTGTGAAATTCTTGTATTTAACTTGCAGATTGTTAAATGGTAGATTGTAAATTTGTTGTCGGTCGAAACCCACCAGCGAGCAGCGACAGGCAACACGAAGAGCCGAGAGGTTGCTGGGGAGCTGGCAGGCACTGCTCCCTCGTCGACGGCCCGCAATTCCAGCACACACCGCGGCTTGTAAAGACGCAGGGCGTGCCTCCTGACCTATACCTGATCAGGAAGGTGCGAACGTGCTTGCAACGATTAGCCTACACACACAAACACGTGGAAACGTAAGTCCGAGCCGTGGTCGGCTCCCCGGGACGACTCTTGCATCGGCTTTAAAGAGCCGATCGAGTCCCGGTGTCAGATTGGATCTGCATCTATCCGGATATCGATAAATAAAGTAAGTAAGTGTAAAACTGCTTCAATTAAATCTAGTTAATCTAATCTACGATGGTAAAAGCTTCACCGCCAGATCGGAACATCCTACACGTGACTGGGCCTAATGAATGTAACAGATAACTAAACCACAACCCAAAACAGAGGCCTAAGAACTAGCAAGAGCCGATTCCCGGAACAATACCTATTAAGGCTAAGATAAAGCATCTAATACACCACCGGATCATCCAACCCGTTTGCAAGGCCTAACATAACAGATATTACGCCAACTCTTGAGAATAAGAGCAAACCATAACAGATTAGATCTACTAGACATAAAAGAAGTAGGGTGTTGCCTTTACGCAGCTAACTCTATGCAACGAGAGCTAGTATAAGATGATGACATGATCGCGTAAAGACAACATGATATTCGTAGATGATAAGCAACAAAGCACAACAGATCTACTAAAAGCCATGCTACGAACATCAAGATAACTAGCATTACTCGCCATCAAAAACGCTTCAGTACGAGTAATACCAAGGGAAAAGCAAGAACAATGCTGCCCTGATCGCGAGAAGCGATCAGGGCAGCATGGCGCTTACTTGGATGAAACCCTAGGATTAGGGGTGGCGATGCGCCGAGATTGTTGTTTGTGAGACGTGATGACGTTCCTCCTTTTTTGAATAACATAGGGTACATATTTATAGTCTAGAGACTTGGGAAACAATCTAAACTAATCTTGTCCCGATCGGACTCTATCTTTAATCTTAAACTAAATCTAAGATACATGGCCCATGTGGCCCAAATGCTCACGCAGGAGCCGATTTACAAGCCTCCTTCAATCTTCTGCTTTAAGCCCATCTTGCTTTCGGCCCACAAATTAATCCTGTTAATTTACGGCGATAACACATGCCCCTCTGGTTTTGGCAATGATAGTTCCAAAACCAATCCGTCGCTTCATCTTCCCGTTTAAACACACTGCAACCACCAAGGAAGATGCAACATCTCTGCAACTGACTCCTCGTAAAACGTGAAACTGCCGATCCATCTTCCATCTTTTCACTATTTAATCTCACCCCGAATCGGCTCTTCTTCACGGCAAACTCCTTCTTCCTCCCAAAGCCAGTAGCGCAGAAAACCCCAATCCTTCACTAGCCATGGCAATCTCTTCTTCCTCTGGCTCCAACTCCTTCGGAGACTCTTCCTCCTCCTCTTCTCCTTCTTCTTCCCCTCTCCCTGCTTCTTCCATCGACTCCATTCCGGAGAGCCGAGAGCTGACGCCGGAGTGGGACCCAACCGCAGCGTACGAATCGCTGGCTCCTCTGCACTAGGATGCAGAGGAGTTCGACTTCGGGGTCGTCTCCGAGGAGGACGAGCCCAAAACTGAAGGAGAAGACCTTCGGCTCCTGTTCCAGGAGGAGTCGGAGAACGGCGACGAGAAAGACCCCTCTTCGGACGGAGTCGACTCCTCTTCGGAAGAGGAGATCGACTCTCCCTCCGACGACGATGAGCCGATGGGCGGAAAGCCCTTTCGGTTCCTCGGGTCCTTCGAGGAGGACAGCGAGGAAGAAAACAGCGGCGACAATGATGGCTGGAGCGACCTCGGATCTGAAGGTGGCAGCAGCGCCTTCAGCAGCGACGACGACGACGACGACGACAGCTACGACGACGGCAGCGGAGATGCGCCGGCCCGAAGCCCCAAGCGCCGTAGGTACTAGGTACCTACGAGCAATAGTAGTAGGTAGCATCGTAGGATCACAAAGCCGAAGGATTAATTCCTTTGTAACAATCGGCTTTCCTTGTAATGAACTTTCCTCTAATGAAATCTATTTCTTTTAATTATGTGTGTACGATTTACTTTCCAAAAAGCCGATGGCAATGCATCAGGCTTCTATAAATATCCAAGAGCCGACGGAATTCAAACTAAAAGCAACCCGCACAAGAGTAGAGTAACACTTCCACCTTGAACCGAACTCTTGAATCCGAGCATAATTCGAAAACCCAGTTCTACAAATTCGAGCAAGAACTCTCCAAGCACCCGGAATTCGAATCTGAGCCCACAGAAACCAAACCCCAAGTCAACAGATCTGAACCATGGCTGATTCTGCAGCTCAAACGACAAACTCTGCAATCGATGATGCGGCAATCTGTGGCCTGAAGGTAATATTCAGCCTAACTCTTTTAGTATTCTTCAGCTTACTAAGCCTCTGAAACACTAAACTCTGAAACATGACACCATATGCATACTTCTGAATTTCTGAACTTCAGGTATCAGACATCCTTCTACCGCATCCCTCCAATCCAAAATCTTTCTGTCTTGGCCCACGAACTTTCGAAAACCCCATAGATTTGATTTCTTGTGAAGCAAATAGAATCCCTTTTGTGAGTCAAGACATCGATCTGAACCTCTGGGCCGACTGCTTAAGAGCCTGCCCTAACCCTCCTGAGAGCTGGATTACATGGTACAGTAGAGTAGCAAAGGCTTACATGCCCTTGTGGCAAGATCTGAACATAGCCGATGCACTTAGCTTATCATTATCACCCCTTGAAAAAGATGAAAACCTTCTGAAAACCATCGGCTATTTCTGGTCCGATGCTCTGAATTGTTTCCTCTTTGGTCATGGACCCATGACTCCCACTCTGCTAGATGTCACCATGATCACCGGCCTAGACATTGGATCTCCTAATCCAGCTGCCCACAAAAATGGCAGAAATCCCCTTCAAACTTTCTTCCAAGTTTAACTGCACAAACTGGGGCACTTACATGAGTCAGCACATGAAAACAAAAGGTCCAGTGACTCAGAAGGAACACACAGCCTTCTTAAATCTTTGGCTAGAGCACTTTATCTTCTGTGGTCCTTCTTTAGCTCCTACCAAGAACTATCTTCCCTTGGCCTATCACATCGGCCTAGGCAAACTTTTCCTTGGAGAAACCTAAAAATATCTCCATTTAATGACATCTAACTTGCTTAACCAGAAGAAATTGAGAACTGGAGGCCCTTGGTGGTTTATTCAATTGTGGGCACAACTGTACTTTCAGCACCATATCCCCAACTTCCAAGGCCTGACCAAGAACTCCTTTCCTGATGAGAGTGGCAAACCAATTAGATGTACTAGCTATGACCAAGCTTTATTTAGTCTTCCTGGTAGTAAACTGAACTCAACAGATGCAGCAAAATGGTTCAGAGTCTTCTACAAAGGACTGGATAACCCACTCTATTTCCCATTTACTGAATCTGAACCCTTTGAGAACCCAACTGCCTTTAGATTAGATAGCTTTGCAGATGACGACAGCACTCGGCATCTGTATTTTCTAATGATCCGACCTGGCTTCCTCCCTGTTGGCATCAGCACCTCTAATAGAATTATCAAGCCAGGCTATGAATCTTACCAACCAGTCATAGCAGCTCGGCAATTTGGCTTAGGACAAGTCCCTCCCCACTTCCATATTCACCACTTGGTGGAGAGCAGAGCCGATCTGCCTGATGGTCTCACCAGCTCGAGATGCTACATCATGTTCGATGACCTCCACATTCTAATACCAGCCGATCTGTCCTTTGATCCTTCATCGATCGATTTAGCACATGGTGGGGAATGTGGAAAACCCATGTTTTCAGAAAAGCTCTAGGTCCTCGACTGTAGTAAATTGATCCTGAATATGTAATCCCCGAGGAAGAGGTACTGAATCTATGCACTTTATTCCTTCCAAGTCCTCTATCCCTTTCTCTTGGCTAATCCTGCTCACCCTGTTGGCAGCAACAAGATGGTCCAGAACCTATGACCAGCAACGGGGAGCCATTCCACTTTCTTCCAACTGCCCCTGATGTACTCTTCTGCAAGGGATCGCCAACGATGAAGAAAGTGATAATGACTATTCAGCCAGACTTACTTCAGTCGGCTTCCAAACGAAGACAAGCTTCTGCAATTGTTGCCCCCCGAGTCTTGACCAAGAAAAGGAAGATGATCACGAGGCGTGTCATCAAGAAACCAACACCAGCTTCTCCGAGTCCATCAGAGTCCAACACCAACCAGGTAACTCATCTTTCTAGAACTTCTTCTTTATTGTATACACATGTACTCTGGTTGACTGTAGTTCTAGTTCCAGGACACAGCTGAAGACATCCCCAATGCAGAAAGCTCAGAACAACATGAGATGGCTGCAACTCCTAATGCACTAATGGAGGCAAACGAGGAACAAGCTGATACAGCCGATGCTCTTGATGTCAACACAAGCTCTAACAGGACGATCGCTCTTGAACCACCCAACGCTTCTTCTTCAGAACAGGTAACATTACAAAACCAATTCTGAATTAGCCGATAGCTTCATAAACGCACCTCGCTCTAACTTCAGATATGTCCATAGGGCTTTGATATTTCAGGTTTGCTTTCCTGTGACCCAGCATCAATGGGTCTGACTGTCCCTGGAGCAGAAACACCATCTTTGCAGCAATCGGCTAATTTGGCACATCAGCTTCATCTCATCAAGGATCTACTATCTGCTCCACTCACTGCTCTAGTTGGCGATTCCAGTGAAATAAAGAACATCTTCGAGCAAATAGAATCCCAACTCCCGGAGCCACTGCAAATCAAGCTTTGGCCAGCCAGCAATCTTCCATTCTTCCGGGTAGAAGTGAATAAAGCACAACAGAGAATAGAAGCACGTCGCTCTCAAACTTCTCTGAAAGTTGACATTGTTCAAAAGTCCAAGGCCCTCAACCAGAAGAAGGCAACTCTAGATATCAAAGCTGACGTGTCTGCCAGCATGAACCGACTCGACCTCCTGAAGAAAGAACTGGCAGAACTCGAAGAAAAGGTTCGTACCACCAAGAGACTCATCCAGGCCGAGGAAGCTTCCATTGCAAACTCCAAACAAGAGACCCAGGAAATAGCCGAGCAGATACAAGCAGAGTTTACAGAGATAAGCACCTTGAGTCGGCAGATAGTATCAGGCGATGACAAGGATGACAAAGCAATCATAGCACGAGCCGACCCCGTCCACACAGAAGCCATCCATGCCATAGAAGAATTCCTGAACCAATAGATAGGCTCAAGAAACAATTAATACTGCCTGTTAATCCTGAAACTTGTACTGTTAAAAACATCTTAAGTCGATGGTCGCACATCGGATATCTTGCTTTTCATATATATTTCTACTAGCCAACTCAACGTGTTGGCTTCCAATTCATTTTTTCTTTTACCGGCCAACTCAACGTGTTGGCCTATCTTTTTTTTTTACCGGCCAACTCAACGTGTTGGCCTTTCTCTCTCTTTTTTTTACCGGCCAACTCAACGTGTTGGCCTTTCTCTCTCTTTTTTTTACTGGCCAACTCAACGTGTTGGCCTTTCTCAGTATAGCCAGATGGATGTCATCGGCTCTTGTTACTCGCTTTTCCACATGCTCGGGAAGTACTTCTTGAGGTGCTGACCATTGACAGGCAACACGAAGAGCCAAGAGGTTGCTAACCATTGACAGCAGCAGGAAACTTGACGCTGTCCAATTCCTCGAGCATGTATGCATTCCCAGGCAAAACCTGATCAATCTTGTACGGCCCGTGCCAAGTTGGAGACTATTTACCAAACTTTTTATCTTTAGTTCCCAATGGCAATACTGCCTCCCAAACCAAGTCTCCAACCTGGAAATTCTTAGGCTTGACTTTCTTGTTGTACGCACGAGCAACTTTAGCCTTATTTTCCTTGATTTTCCCCAGCGACCAAAGCCTTAGCTCTGTCAGGTCCTCCACATTATCGTTCATCAAGGCTGCATACTGTTCAGCAGATAGATCATTCTGAAACTCAACACGCCTTGATCCGGCCGTGATCTCCCATGGTAACACAGCGTCTTGGCCGTAGACTAAATGGTACGGCGACGTCTTGGTGGACCCGTGACATGAAATACGATATGCCGACAAAGCTTCTGACAACACCTCATGCCAGCGCCTAGGATATTCATCGATCTTTCTCTTTATGAGCTTGATGAGGCTCTGGTTGGATGCTTCAGCCTGTCCATTAGCTTGGGCATAGTATGGAGATGATCTAATTAGCTTAATCCCTATGTCATCGGCAAATTTCCTGAACTCCTCGTATATAAAGACCGATCCTCCATCGGTCGTAATGGTCTGAGGGATCCCAAATCTGTGAATAATGTGCTCTTTGACAAAGCTGATCACATCTTTTGACGCTACTGACCTCATGGGCACTGCCTCTACCCACTTTGTGAAATAATCTGTAGCAGCTAAGACCCATTGGTGACCTTTGCTAGATGACGGGTTGATCTGACCAATCATGTCCATGGCCCAACCTCTGAATGGCCACGGTTTGATGATAGGATTCATTACTGATGCTGGCACTATCTGAATCTTGCCGAATCTCTGACATGCTTGACATCCCTTGTAATATTTGAAGCAATCCTCAAGCATGGTAGGCCAGTAATATCCCGATCGCCTAATCCGCCACTTCATCTTATGAGCCGATTGGTGAGTACCGCAGGCTCCTTCATGAACCTCATGCAAGAGCCGATTTGACTCTGAAGGTCCCAGACATTTAAGCAGTAGTCCTTCCAAGGTCCTGTAGAACATGTCATCCCCTATCAGAACATACTTCATGGCCTTGAGTCTTATCCTTCTGGGTGCCCCCCGAGCCGAATCCTTCAAGTAATTGAAGATATCGGCTCTCCAGTCTCCGGGTTCTAGAAACTAAACCTCTACATCGACTCCATCGACTGTCTCCTTGTAGCCAGAAGCCATCTGTGCCAAATCATTGGCTTCATTGTTCAGAGTCCTGCGTATCCAGTGAAAATTGATGTACCTGAATTGTGACATCAACTCATATAACTGCATCCATATTGGAAAAAGAGCCTCGCTCTCACATCTATACTCTTCCGTGAGCTGAGAAATCACCAGCTTTGAATCTCCAAAAATTTCCACCGCTTCTGCACCAGCTTCGAGGAGCAGTTCCATCCCTTTGCGAACGGCTTCATATTCCACCAAATTATTGGTGCATGGGGCAGTCATCCTGATGGAGAAGGAGTAAGTCGCCCCTCTAGGCGACACCAACAGAATTCCCACACCGTATCCATCATCCCAAGCCGATCCGTCAAAAAACATAGCCCAAGCACGAATGAATAGCGCAGCAATATCAGTGCTGATCCTGTCTGCAACAAGATCTGCCAGTGCCTGTCCTTTGACTGCTTTCGTGGGCTGATATCAGATATCGAACTCTGACAATGCAAACATCCATTTTCCAAGCCGGCCTTTCAGGACAGGAGCCGATAGCATGTGCTTTATGACATCCGATTTGCATATAACAATTGTTTCCGCCGAGCGCAAAATATGACGAAGCTTTGTACATGTAAAGAATAAGCAAAGGCAAAGCTTCTTGATTTCAGGATACCTGGTCTCGGCATCTAACATGCTCCTGCTGAGGTAGAAAACCACCCTCTCCAGACCGTCGTGCTTTTGGACTAACACCGAGGCAATGGAAGTGTCACCCACGGATAGGTACACGTAGAATGGCCTATCTTGCTGAGGAGGAACCAGCACTGGAGGCTTTGACAAATATTCTTTGATTTCATCGAAGGCCTGCTGCTGTTCTGCACCCCAGCGAAACTCATCATCTGATTTGATCTTCACTAAACCCATGAACGGTTCAATGCGCCCAGACAGATTAGAAATAAATCGTCTGACAAAGTTAATTTTACCGATGAGCTTCTGCAACTCTTTCTTCGTAGTAGGTGGCTTCATCGTTTTCACAGCTTCTTGACTCTTCAGGCCGATCTTGATTCCTCGTTCATGCACCAGGAATCCCAGAAATTGACCGGCCGACACGCCAAAGGCACACTTCTTTGGGTTCATTTTGAGCCCAAACCTTCGAGTCCATTCCAGAACTTGGCGCAGATCTTCTAGGTGCCTCCCAGCTGATTTGGACTTGACCACAACATCATCAATATAGATCTCTACCAATTTGCCGATAAGATCATGAAAAATATAATTCATGGCACGTTGGTACGTTGCACCGGCATTTTTCAGTCCAAAGGTCATTACCAAGTATTCGAACAAGCCTACCGCGCCTGGTACTCTGAACGCGGTCTAGTTCACGTCTTCTAGGGCCATGAAGATCTGGTTGTAGCCGGCATTACCGTCCATAAAACTCATCATTTTGTGGCCGGCAGCTGCATTGATCAATGTCTCTGCAACAGGCATCGGGTATTCATCCTTTGGCGTAGCTCTGTTGAGATCTCTAAAATCGACGCAGACACGCCATCGGCCATCCTTCTTTTGCATCGGTACTACGCTAGAGATCCATTCCGCATACCGGCACGGCCTGATGAACCCAGCATCCAGCATCTTCTCCACCTCTTTCTTGACTTCTTCTAGGACTTCGGCCTTCATCTGACGTGCTCGTTGCTGAAATGGCCGAAACCCTTTCTTGAGCGGGAGCCGATGCTCGACAATACTTCTATCTAGACCGGGCATCTCAGTGTAGTCCCACGCGAAACAATCCCGGTACTCTTTCAGCAGCGCAATCATCTCCTCACGCAAGACCGGATCCAACTTCTTGCTGATAAATGTCGGCCGTGGCTTATCCCCAAGACCGATGTCAACCTCTTCCAAATCGTCAGCTGACGTGAACCCGTATCCCAGCTTGCCGTCGTCCGAAAAACCAGCTGCAAACGCAGGCGTGTCTTCGCTATCCACAAGATCAGCGGCAAACACAGGGAGATGACAAGAAAAATTATTTGGCCAACCGCACGGGTTGGCCGCTTCTATACTTCCATTATCATTCGAAACCAAATAGTCGATTAATGGCCAACTTCCAGAGTAGGTCATTGTATGTACATGATGTAACAATTCCAACCCCAAACAGGATTTTTCTATTTTTTGGGGCCGGTCGCTGGGACCGCCCTCTCTATCTCTATTACATCCCGTAGCGTGCCAGGATGCATCTACTCTGTGAGGCCAGTGGATAAGACCAGCCTCAGTCCATTTTTTGTCGCTTCGATCCGATCACAATCTTCCAGGGCGATCCCTGAGATCGGCTCTTGCCCATCCGCATCCCAAGCGTTCATGTCTGCGAGCAAGACCTCACTGGAGTCATCTGCATGGACCACCTCCACTTCATCGCCATCCCATTGGACTAGATACTGATGCATTGTGGAAGGGATACAACAGTTGGCGTGGATCCAATCCCTCCCAAGCAATACCGTGCATGTACTCTTGCTGTTGACGATGAAGAACAAAGTCGGGATCGTCTTGCGGCCCACTGTCAACTCCACATTAAGAACCCCCATTGCCTCTGATGGTTGTCCGTTGAAGTCATTAAGCATCACATTGGTCTTGATTAGATCGGTAGAAGAACGCCCCAACCGGTGCAGCACTGAATATGGCATCAGGTTGACTGCAGCACAGGTGTCAACTAGCATCCTGTTAACGGGTTTATCATTGATGAAGCCCTTGAGATACAGCCCCTTCAAATGTTTGTAGCTTTTTTCCTTTGGCTTCTCGAAGATAATCAGCTGGGGGCCAAGATCCAACTGTGCAACAGGCAAATCCTCCGGTTGGGGTGCCCGGAACTCTGATGGGAGTACGAACACCATGTTCACATCAGTCGATGGCTTCTCATCGGCTTTTGTCTGCTTGGGGTGCCACTCTTTTCTTGGAGGGCGCCTTTCCACCCTTCGCGGGTGCTTGACTTGTTCCGCGAGGTCCGAACATGCCTTCCTCAGCACGTCAAGGTACTTCACTTCTGCCTCTTCTAGATTGAGCAAGCGCTGCACTCTGTGCTTCTGCAAGCGATTAAGCCCGTCAGGACACCACCGTGGGCGATGGTACCTGTCTTCTTCTTCTGGCTTGGAATCACCCCTGGCCGACCGGTCGATATGTTCATTGTGACGCACTTTGGGCCCCAAGCGTCGAAACACCGAAGTATCGCCTAACTGGCATGTCCGAGGCCTGCACTCTAGACAATCACTTATAGTGGGCAATCGGCTCATGCCGGAATTCCAGCAGTACCTGAAGAACGGGCAATGCCAGTGGTCGCGTACGGCCTGGCGTTTTCCCAGCGTCCTCCCTGTGCGGCACTCGTACTCCTCTTCTTCCGATTGATATTGGTGACGCAGCTTGTGCTGATACCCATATTTTTCCAGGAGCCGATCGGAAGAAGAAAGCTGATTACGGATGTGACGCACTTGCTCTTCAGTAATATGCTGTCGCCCTGACTCATTTTTGATCCTGGGGCCGTTTGCCAGAAACGGCCTCTCTCCTTTGCTCGTCACGACGGCGTACGGGCCCTGCCATGTTGATCTGGAATGAAAAATTCTGGCCCGTAGGAGTGAAGTCCGACAACTCTACCACGTTGGCTTGTGGGAAGGGCTTCGTGTCGACCTTCATTGTGTGTTGAGCCAGAATTAATCGGCCTTGCTCGATAGCCGATTGGATCTGACGATGCAGCTCCTTGCATTCACCCGTGGCATGAGTGAACGAGTGGTGCCATTTGCAGTACAGCCTTCCCTGCAGCTCTTGTGCCGTCGGTAGCTTGTGATTCTCTGGGAGCTTCAGCTGTTTTTCTTTGAGGAGCAGATCAAATATCTGCTCTGCTTTGGTCACGTCGAAGTCGAAGCCCTTCACAAGCCCCTGCTGTTTGACCCACTTTCACGGGACAGGGTTTGCCCCCCGAGTCCACTCTGCCACGGCCACTTCTTGCTCCACGCCAGAGTCATCAGATTCATCCTCCTGGGCCATGTTTACATGGCGCTTGAACTTGTCCTGGTACAGCTCAGGATGGTAGAGCTCATATACCGTAAGCTTCTGCACCATGTGTGCCAGAGAGGTGAACTCCAACTGAAAATCCAGATCTTTGATCGGCTTAGCGAGTCCCAAAATAGCCAAATCGACTGCCTCCTTCTCTGTGATGCGCGATGAGTAGCATCGATTCTTGACTTCTCTGAAGCACTGTATGTATTCCGATACAGTCTCTCCTCGCTTCTGCCTAACTTGGGCGAGGTCGGCAATCCCAGCTTCAGCAGCCTCTAAGTGATACTGGGTATGGAATTGATCTTCCAGCTGCCTCCAAGTTCGAATTGAATCTGGAGCCAATGACGCGTACCATCCAAAAGTTGGGCCTGTAAGAGATTGGCCGAAGAACTGGACCCTCAGAGGATCCGATACTGAGATTATCCCAAGCTGCGTTAAGAATCAGCTCACATGCTCGATGGAGCTGGCTCCTTCTGACCCGTTGAATTTGGTGAACTCAGGGAGCCGATACTTGGGTTGCAACGGGATCAAGTCGTGGTCACTTGGATACGGCTTGGAATAGCCGATCGCCTTTCTCTTGGGCAGGATGCCAAACTGGTCTCTCAGTATTGCACTGACCTGCTCCACACTAAGAACTCCTGGGGCCGATGGCTCAGCACTCGGCCTAGTAGCGTACTTTGCCAACCACGCTTGTTTCTCCGCGTCTACTCCAGAAGCTCTTGGATTTACTATCTACACCGAGCGCGTTGGATTGGCGCTGTCAGGGATGTAGGCACACGTGTAGCCGTGCGGGATGTCCTTGGGTGGCTCGGTGAGGAATTGGCCTTCTCCAGGATCACCGCCGATCTTGTGGATGACGTAGATTGGCGAATTTTGTGGTTTTGGAGCCGCAAATGAGAACGGCAATAGCGGCCTAGAATGCAGTGCAGCTTCCTCTGTGTGACTCCCCAGGGTTGGTCCCCATGGAGAGTACTGGTTCTTGATTATCTCCTCGATGACGCGATGCGCCACGCGCTCGAGCTCGTTCATCAGGCTCTGAGAGTGCCGATGAAGCGTATGGGCCACCATATAGTTCATCTCCTGACGCAGGGGCCTGGTGCGCTCCTCTAATGGTACAGACAAATCTACATTGTCGAGAGCGCCTTCAGGCGAGAACCCCTTCCACTTAATGCCATGGTTGCGGGTCCTCTCAAAAGAGCCGATGAGATCGGCTTCCAACAGAGCTTTGATCTCATCATACTTCTTCTTGTGTTCAGGAGGGAGTTCCTCATACGTGATGGGCTTGGGAGCGGATTCTTGATCTTGAGCTCCAGACATTTTCGCAGGGGACGTTGTTGTCGAGAAGTGTCCCACCGGGCATGCCAGAATGTGTTGTCGGTCGAAACCCACCGGCGAGCAGCGACAGGCAACATGAAGAGCCGGGAGGTTCCTGGGGCGCTGGCAGGCACTGCTCCCTCGTCGACGGCCCGCAATTCCAGCACACGCCGCGGCTTGTAAAGACGCAGGGCGTGCCACCTGACCTATACCTGATCAGGAAGGTGCGAACGTGCTTGCAACGATTAGCCTACACACACAAACACGTGGAAACGTAAGTCCGAGCCGTGGTCGGCTCCCCGGGACGACTCTTGCATCGGCTTTAAAGAGCCGATCGAGTCCCGGTGTCAGATTGGATCTGCATCTATCCGGATATCGATAAATAAAGTAAAGTGTAAAACTGCTTCAATTAAATCTAGTTAATCTAATCTACGATGGTAAAAGCTTCACCGCCAGATCGGAACATCCTACACGTGACTGGGCCTAATGAATGTAACAGATAACTAAACCACAACCCAAAACAGAGGCCTAAGAACTAGCAAGAGCCGATTCCCGGAACAATCCCTATTAAGGCTAAGATAAAGCATCTAATACACCACCGGATCATCCAACCCGTTTGCAAGGCCTAACCTAACAGATATTACGCCAACTCTTGAGAATAAGAGCAAACCATAACAGATCAGATCTACTAGACATAAAAGAAGCAGGGTGTTGCCTTTACGCAGCTAACTCTATGCAACGAGAGCTAGCATAAGATGATGACATGATAGCGTAAAGACAACATGATATTCGTAGATGATAAGCAACAAAGCACAACAGATCTACTAAAAGCCATGCTACGAACATCAAAATAACTAGCATTACTCGCCATCAAAAACGCTTCAGTACGAGTAATACCAAGGTAAAAGCAAGAACAATGCTGCCCTGATCGCAAGAAGCAATCAGGGCAGCATGGCGCTTACTTGGATGAAACCCTAGGATTAGGGGTGGCGATGCGCCGAGGTTGTTGTTTGTGAGATGTGATGACGTTCCTCCTTTTTTGAATAACATAGGGTACATATTTATAGTCCAGAGACTTGGGAAATAATCTAAACTAATCTTGTCCCGATCGGACTCTATCTTTAATCTTAAACTAAATCTAAATCTAAGATACATGGCCCATGTGGCCCAAATGCTCATGCAGGAGCCGATTTACAAGCCTCCTTCAATCTTCTGCATTAAGCCCATCTTGCTTTCGGCCCATAAATTAATCCTGTTAATTTACGGCGATAACAAAATTCTCTCAAAAGCTTGTATATTTGCGGCAGTTAGAGCTTTGAAAAGCTATGGAGATGCATCTTGAAGCAGGTCTCTGTTAAGATCAGCTGAGCTTCTGAAAGCTTAGTGCTACACCCTGTCTCACTAGGGTTTTCATTTTGGCTCGTTATGGCCCATGGGTTTTGTTCTGAAATTAGTCTTTTGCCCGAATTAAACGAGAATGAATTTAAGTTGGGTGCTATATGTATGCGAGCCCATTCTGTGTAGGAGTTGTACCATTTGCAAATTTGGATGTAGGTGTTATAATCGAATTTCACAATCTTGAAAGGGTATTGGTTTAGTTAGCCTAACTAAGTACCTATTCAGATACACGTCATACTATTTAAGCTAGTTTGAAGCTTATATATGCGACTGTAAAAGTGGTGTGTATAGACTAGATAGAGCTTTGCCCCAAAGCACACAAGCTCGCAAAAACTACAAACTGGACTGGGATTCTGAAGGTTCGACCAAAATCTGATCTATTTGGATTATCTATAGCTTTAAAAAGCTAAATTTTACAATCATGTTGGATCAAATAGGTTCTTGGGCACTCCAGATATATAATCAAATTGGTATGCTCACCCTATATATACCTCCATCCATGTACACCTCTATCGGATTACGTTAATTAATTAGATGATGTTACTCTTGCAGCGTATTTTTTCTGCTCGATATGTTGATAACATACGTATATAGATCAGCCAACACGGAAGCTGGTGTTCGTTCCCCTATTGCTGGGGCCCGGCGTGTCGACGTCCACCGCTATTTCGGCCACCTCCTCGACGAGGTCGTAGTGCTTTGCCGTGGGATCGTACTGTTTCATCACCAGTACGGATGCTACCGTCGAGAACTCCGGTAGCGCCAGGTAACTGCCCACCGGCCCGAGCTCTGGGCAGTCGTCCGTGCTCCGGTCAGCCAGCGGTGTGCACGGCGCGCCCTGCCCGACCAGGAACAGGTTGCACCGCCCTGCTGCCTTGAACGCTTCGATGACCTCCGCCTTCCCTGCAACTTGCTTCTCCTCGTACTGCACCGACTCGTTCCCGTTGGTCACATTGGTCCGGAAGTCTTCAAGGAACGCGTCGTCGGTTGTGCAGTCGCCAGCGTCGGTCTGCGGCGAGAAGCGTAGCACGTGGAGCGCGATGCCTGGGTGCTCGACCATGCGCCTGCCGTAGGCCAGGGCCTCGCGATCGTCGCGGCCTCCGAAGAAGATGACGACGATGGTGTAGGACACGTCGCTGGCAGCCACCTGAGCGGCGCCGCCGAGGCCACGGTCGACGAGGATGCCGACGGAGCATGGCGCGTGGTGGAGCACGCGCTGGTTGATGTGCTGGTACTGGTCGCCCAGCGACTCCATGTGGCCGTCCATCTGGTGGAGCTTGTGGAAGGGGAGCACGATGAGCGCGGCCCGCTTCTGGTGCGCGCTAGTCACGATGTCCTCGTGGATAGTGTGCAGGTCGGAGATGGCCGTCATGGCACGGATCGACACGCGGCTCAGCTGCTGATACGTCTCGAAGGCAACGACGAGCTGGTCGACGCCGCCGTCGCCGTTGCACCGCCTGTTCCAGAATGGCATGCCGTTGCGCCGCGCCTTGTGGACCATCGAGATGGCGGACGACCGCTCGGAGAGCTCCACGAGGTGCATGGCGTAGACGGTGATGCCACGCTTCCTTTTGCCGCGCGACGACTCCATCAGGTTGATGATGGTGGGGATGTTGCGCGTGCTGTGGAAGCACGCCATCATCCGGAATTCGTCGTTGGGGTTCGCGCGCTCCACGGCGCGGTTCTTGTACGGCGGGCCCCGCCGCGCCGGCTTGTAGATTGCCATGACCACCGGCGTTGTGATGAAGGTTGTGATGAGCGCCATGAGCACGAGGATGGCGAAGGTCTCGTCGTTGAGGACATGCCGGTCCTTGCCGATGTTGAGGACGATGAGCTCCACCAGCCCCTTGGTGTTCATCAGGAACCCGAGCGTGACCGCCTCACGCAACGGCACGCGCACGACCAGCGACGCGATCAGCGTGCCGCCGATCTTGCCGATGCATGCGGTCCCGACGACGAGCACGAGGAGCGACCATGAGTCACCGCCCTTGATGGTCATTACGTTCGTCTTGAGGCCGCTGGACACGAAGTAGAGCGGCAGGAACAGGCCAGAGATGAGGTCCTCCACCTTCTCCAGGAGAACCCCGGCGAAGGGCCCTTCCTTGGGGACGATGATGCCGACAATGAACGCGCCGAAGAGCGCGTGGATGCCAATGGTGTCCGTGGCAAACCCGGCGGCAAGCACGATGGCCAGGGTCACGCAGATGTAGAGCTCCTTCACCTGCTCTCCCTCGGGGGATCGCCGTGCCATCCAATTGAGAATAGGCCGGAGGAAGAAGAAGGCCGCGAGGATGAAGCAGGCTCCCGTTAGGAGCACCCATAAGGAGACAAGAGGCGAGCCGCTGCCCGACAAGGCAATGGCGAGGGCCAGAAGTATCCACGCAACAACGTCGTTGACGGCGGCAGCCGACATGGCCATGCGGCCGAGGTCGGTGGTGAGCAGCTTGAGCTCGGCGAGAATGCGCGCCAGCACGGGGAACGCGGTGATGGAGAGCGCGACGCCCATGAAGACGAGGAACGGCCCCGTGGGGACGCCGCGGGCGACGGTTTGCTGTAGGATGTAGGAGGTGCCGATGCCCATGATGAAAGGGAGGGAGATCCCGGCTACGGCGATGGCGAGGGCCGAGGTCCCGGTGCGGCGGATGGCGCGGAGGTCGAGCTCGAGGCCGACGAGGAAGAGGAAGTAGAGGAGGCCGATGTTGGCGAGGGTGTCGAGCACCGTCAGGCTCTGCTTGGGGAACACCGTGTTCAGGAACACGGTGCTGCGGCCCAGCGCGGACGGGCCAAGCAGAATGCCACCCTGATCGCAGAACGAAGTCATCAACCAAGCGCAGCCGTAACAGAAAGCATCAGCTGGCAGCGGCTAGAACAACTCACGATGATCTCGGCGATAACGCGCGGCTGCCGAAGCGGGCGAAGCATGAAGGCGAGCACGCGGGTGAGCACGACGACAATGCATATCTGCAGGATGGCGAGCGGCAGCGCCGAGTTCAGCGGGTTCTCTCCCTGAAAGACGCCATCCGACGTCGCCTTCATCGGCTTCAGGGCCCCGGCTGTCTCGTCGGCCATTGTCTCCGGCGGCCCTGTAAGCTACGGTGTCCCTTCCTCCCCTCCTTCCCTCCCCACCTGTCCTCTGGCCTACCACCAAGGGGCGAAGGAGTGATGGCGAGGGGAGAATGGGGGTGCCGCATGCCAGCATGCTAGTATTTTTAGGTGGCACTCACAGCTAACAGACTGTGGACGGCAGAGAAAGATTTGGAATTAAGGTGGGTGGATTATTTCGGTAAGCTTGAAGCAAGACAAGCCTAATTCGGGAATCGTCTGCCTGAGCCTTGAGGATGCAACAACCACGCATGTCATTGGACAGTTACCACCCCTTTTTTTGGTTTCCTGTCTATATGCCACTCGAGTGATCTGGTGGCTTCTATCACTGGCATGATTTTGGACATCAAATCACCCAAATCTTATACTGGGAAAATCGGGCGATACATAGGACTCCATCACCCAAATTTGAATCAATCTGATTAAAATCCAATGGACTAAAGAAATATCGATCAAAATAATTGAATGAAACAACACAAACACGGCAGATACAAAGGAGAAGTGACGTGAAATAGCCCTCCAACTCGTAGCTCTTGCTTAACGTCTCTCCTTTCCGATGAAAACGAGAAAGAAAGATGTCAACTACTAAATGTGCTGCTTTGTGAATTTGATACTAGGTAGTTCTCCCCCCTCCGTTTCCCGGTCCTTTTCTTTTAGTGCTTCGACCTGATCACTCGTTCGGCTCGTTTTTCTCTCCTGCCTGGCAGACAAGTAGCCTTTCCCTTTGAAAGAGGCAAATCCCTACTTCAATTGTCATCTGACGACTCTTCCACAGCTGTGGACTCAGGCCTCTCACAACAAAAAAAAAAGGTAATATCCCTGCTGGAAAAGAAATAGTACTGGTTTAAGAAAACTAGACGAGCTGAAAATAGGATTTCTGGTCTGGGAATTGCTAGTTTCTGAGAGAAAGAAAACTTTAGGTTAAGAAATCAAAGCCAAGCTGTACCCGATTCACTACTCTATTTGTAAGATATTTGCTTTTTGAATTGCTTGATTTGACAGAAAGTTCGAAGAGGGATGACAGACAGAGCGCAAAGGCAAAGCCCGGGTGAAATCCAATAGCGTATGGCGATAATGTCATCCCCACCGAATCCTAATCCTCATCTTCAAAGCAAGGCTATCCACCAGGGCTTCCAAAGCTAGGCTATCCTCAGCAAAGAACCTAAGGAATTTTGCGGAGAGAGAGGCCTCCGCTTTTATCGCATTGAGTGGAAATTGAGGTTCACGCACGATTTTAAACCACCCTTGTTCACAGCCTTTTGCACTGAGAACATCAGAAAATAAGAAATCCTTCTCACAAGAAGGCAAACCTTGAACGTTGATCGAATCTTCTTTCGCATCCAGAATAACTGGTAGCCCCGGCCTTGGACTTTGGCTGTGCCCCTACTCGGGCAGCATGTGCTTTTTTCTGAGGAGGAAGTTTCCAAGAGTATCAAAGAGCTATCAGACGAGGCCATCCTACCAGGGAATTAATGTCACAATTGGATTGAAACTTCACTAAAGCATACCATCCTCAGTCTGTCCATGAAAGCGGCTTAATCAATGTTTGTTGATCAAATGATCTTGATGTCGGCGTTGGTTTTTCCAACGAAATGAAGAAGTTGCGGAACCCTTAAAAATTAGAAATAATACTAAAAAAAGGTGCATTTTCAGTTTTTCACCCCAAAAGCCCACAACCAAACGATGTCAAATGTTCAAGTGCTTGTTGGATCAGTTGAGGAGCGAAGCCCTGTAGTAAATACCTCCGAAAAGTCAAAATCTCATATCCTAAATGCCTACTTTCTTTTACATCCTTTATGATCAAGATTCATTTTTGTTTTGTTGTATTATTAGTAAAAAAGAAGGGTCCTTCTTTGGTTAAGCAAAAACGATCTCGATCTGTGATTCTTTAAATATCCAGAATGATCCATTTTGGTAAGGTTAAGGTAAGAACTATTCGTTGGATAGAATGGATTAAAAAA